>NW_023996913.1:0-30444 GCF_015586225.1 Lucilia sericata
TGAACTAGAACTGAACTAGAACTGAACTAGAACTGAACTAGAACTGAACTAGAACTGAACTAGAACTGAACTAGAACTGAACTAGAACTGAACTAGAACTGAACTAGAACTGAACTAGAACTGAACTAGAACTGAACTAGAACTGAACTAGAACTGAACTAGAACTGAACTAGAACTGAACTAGAACTAAATAGAACTGAACTAGAACTGAACTAGAACTGAACTAGAACTGAACTAGAACTGAACTAGAACTGAACTAGAACTGAACTAGAACTGAACTAGAACTGAACTAGAACTGAACTAGAACTGAACTAGAACTGAACTAGAACTGAACTAAACTGAACTAGAACTGAACTAGAACTGAACTAGAACTGAACTAGAACTGAACTAGAACTGAACTAGAACTGAACTAGAACTGAACTAGAACTGAACTAGAACTGAACTAGAACTGAACTAGAACTGAACTAGAACTGAACTAGAACTGAACTAGAACTGAACTAGAACTGAACTAGAACTGAACTAGAACTGAACTAGAACTGAACTAGAACTGAACTAGAACTGAACTAGAACTGAACTAGAACTGAACTAGAACTGAACTAGAACTGAACTAGAACTAGAACTGAACTAGAACTGAACTAGAACTGAACTAGAACTGAACTAGAACTGAACTAGAACTGAACTAGAACTGAACTAGAACTGAACTAGAACTGAACTAGAACTGAACTAGAACTGAACTAGAACTGAACTAGAACTGAACTAGAACTGAACTAGAACTGAACTAGAACTGAACTAGAACTGAACTGAACTAAACTGAACTAGAACTGAACTAGAACTGAACTAGAACTGAACTAGAACTGAACTAGAACTGAACTAGAACTGAACTAGAACTGAACTAGAACTGAACTAGAACTGAACTAGAACTTAACTAGAACTTAACTAGAACTTAACTAGAACTGAACTAGAACTGAACTAGAACTGAACTAGAACTGAACTAGAACTGAACTAGAAGTGAACTAGAACTGAACTAGAACTGAACTAGAACTGAACTAGAACTGAACTAGAACTGAACTAGAACTGAACTAGAACTGAACTAGAACTGAACTAGAACTGAATTATAACTGAACTAGAACTGAATTATAACTGAACTAGAACTGAACTAGAACTGAACCAGAACTGAACTAGAACTGAACTAGAACTGAACTAGAACTGAACTAGAACTGAACTAGAACTGAACTAGAACTGAACTAGAACTGAACTAGAACTGAACTAGAACTGAACTAGAACTGAACTAGAACTGAACTAGAACTGAACTAGAACTGAACTAGAACTGAACTAGAACTGAACTAGAACTGAACTAGAACTGAACTAGAACTGAACTAGAACTGAACTAGAACTGAACTAGAACTGAACTAGAACTGAACTAGAACTGAACTAGAACTGAACTAGAACTGAACTAGAACTGAACTAGAACTGAACTAGAACTGAACTAGAACTGAACTAGAACTGAACTAGAACTGAACTAGAACTGAACTAGAACTGAACTAGAACTGAACTAGAACTGAACTAGAACTGAACTAGAACTGAACTAGAACTGAACTAGAACTGAACTAGAACTAGAACTGAACTAGAACTAGAACTAGAACTGAACTTGAACTTGAACTTGAACTAGAACTGAACTAGAACTGAACTAGAACTGAACTAGAACTGAACTAGAACTGAACTAGAACTGAACTAGAACTGAACTAGAACTGAACTAGAACTGAACTAGAACTGAACTAGAACTGAACTAGAACTGAACTAGAACTGAACTAGAACTGAACTAGAACTGAACTAGAACTGAACTAGAACTGAACTAGAACTGAACTAGAACTGAAATAGAACTGAACTAGAACTGAACTAGAACTGAACTAGAACTGAACTAGAACTGAACTAGAACTGAACTAGAACTGACTAGAACTGAACTAGAACTGAACTAGAACTGAACTAGAACTGAACTAGAACTGAACTAGAACTGAACTAGAACTGAACTAGAACTGAACTAGAACTGAACTAGAACTGAACTAGAACTGAACTAGAACTGAACTAGAACTGAACTAGAACTGAACTAGAACTAAACTAGAACTGAACTAGAACATCAAACAAAAAGACTGTTTCAGAAAGAGATTCTGTGCTGATTGGCTTTAAGGTGGAAGTTGGACCAATGTTTTTGGGTGTTACATACATCAACACAAACGCATAATATCCTTCTCTCTATGGTGGTGTAGAGGTTAATGAATTTGAAAGTTGTTGTTGTTTTCTTGTGTCTACAAAAATTCTAAATTTTATCTCAAATTTTTAAAGAGGGTATTTTTTAAAAGAATATCTGAAACAAATTATTAAAGATTTGGATCCTGAAGATATCTGAAGTCTCGAGGCAAACAGACAGACAGATAGAGTGGCATGTATAGTGTGGAAAAATGTTATTGTGGAAATCACATATTGCATCTTTCCTTCTCACCAAAGTAATAAAAAATATAATGTCAAAGGGATACATTGACACCTGTAAAACTGCTGGGTTGTGACTATATATAGTTGTAGCAGTAGTAGTATTATTATCTCGATTATTACACTGACTTTTCGTTGTATTTTTTTTTTGTAATATATGTAGTGTTTTTGTTTTGTAATTACACCTGTTATATGATGCTACTTGCTAAGACACCCTACGATTGCTTAAAAAGGTGTGATTAGTTTTTAAGATTATTGAGATTAGTTTTCGCGTCCTTCCATCCGTCCGTCTGTCAGTTTTAATAACAAGGATACAAGTTAAAAACTTTTAATATCATTTTGTTCAAAAACAATACAATTCTAATTTTACTTACCAAATTATATTCTCTATGATCGATTTATCTGAGTGATCTGAAAATAAAAGAAATTTATGATTAATTAGAATGTTTTATTTGGTTTATTTTTGCTTCAAAAAAATTTAAATCGATTATAAATATTGAAGCGATTATGTAACAAGAAGTGATGTTACAATAGATTGAAAGTCATTTTCCATTATGATTTTCTATCAATATTTGTGTGCCATAAGGGAGTGTTCATGCACCATTGTGCGATGAAAATCTTTAATATGTCAAAATGTATTTCTTTCTCTCTCTTTTTCTATTATCTATTATTTAAATAGTTCTTATTGTACTAGTGTTTTAGTTATTTTTTAACAGGTAGTCACACACACTACAGGTGGCATTTGCAAAGTGTATACAAGTGTATGCACTTGTTAGTGATATTCTTTGTTGAGTATCAATTATGTTCATGTAACTAATTGTGTTTAAAATGCCATAAAAAGTGATCTTGTACTTGATCTTGAAATGAATCACAGTTCCTAGAATGACTGACAAACGATAACAGTGATCGATTATTACTCTCTACCGATACCTGGTATTTTGCATATTTTTGCGTAAACCAAAAGAATCTAATATCTAGGTCCAAAATTTTCATTTGTTGATCTTTTAACTCAAAAACCCTTCCGATTCTAATTTTCTATGAATTTCAAAATAATTTATAAAATTTAAAACATTTGCACTCTTAAATTCAAAGAGATTTGTTATGCTTTCCCATATTAAAGTTCATTTAGTAAGAAAATATTATTTAAACAAATTTTAGCCAGAATCCTTCAATAAAAGTTGTAGTTTTTAGCTCTATAACAACTTATAAGTAATAGCAACAATAGCAAAAACAGCATAAAACAGCATCAGTTCGGAAAAGCAAAGGAATGAAGACAGCAAAAGTAAAAAAAAGAAACGAATAACAATTGGGAAATAAAGTACGTGCTACATGCATATCCTGAGGCGTTAAAATAGAGTAAATAAACTCAAAATGAGTTGCAAAGTAAAAGGAACCGAAATGAAGAACAAAAAAAAAAAAAAATACAACAACAACAAAACGAAAAAAAAACGAGAAAGAAAAATACAAACAAACGAGTCTGGGTCTTAAACAAAGTTTAGCATCAACACATCCTTTACCTCCCTTTATACGTCCTTCTACTACTCTTCCTCATTAGCACTGAATCTATTATCAAAACACTGAAAATAACGGCACAACTCAACTTCATTCTTAGTATATATGTACATGGCAAACAAGTCGTCATAATCCATGTCAGTGCTGACGGTGTGAAAGAGGAAGATTTGGAAAAAAAGGATACAAAAACAAGGACGTCGTAACATTATTTAAGATAATAAGTGAAAAAAATTTAATATGAATTATTAGAGTGTAAAGAAAAGCTAATAACTAAAGATAGAGCGCATTTTAAACAAACTTTTAGTTCTTTAACAAATTTTGGTGTTGTAAGGAAAAATTAATGAAGATTTCAAAAGAGTTATGCGAACAACAGAGATTGATGGTTTAACAAAAGGACATGTAAATTTTGTTTTTTTTTTTTTTTTTGAATATGGACTAGATTATAGACTAGACGATGGACTAGACGATGGACTACACTATAGACTAGACTATAGACTGGACCATAGACTAGACTATAGAACAGAGTATAGACTAGACTATTGACTAGACTATAGACTAGGCTTACCATAGACTAGACTATAGACTAGACTATAGATTAGTCTATAGATTAGACTATTGATTAGACTATTGACTAGACTATATACTAGACTATAGACTAGACTTTAGACAAGACTATAGACTAGACCAAAGATAAGACTATATACTATACTATAGCATAGACTATAGACTATAGTCTGGTCTATAGTCTAGTCTATAGTCTAGTCTATAGTCTAGTCTATAGTCTAGCCTATAGTCTAGTCTATAGTCTAGTCTATAGTCTAGTCTATAGTTTGGTCTATAGTCTAGTCTATAGTCTAGTCTATAGTCTAGTCTATAGTCTAGTCTATAGTCTAGTCTATAGTCTAGTCTATAGTCTAGTCTATAGTATAGTCTATAGTCTAGTCTATAGTCTAGTCTATAGTCTAGTCTATAGTCTAGTCTATAGTCTAGTCTATAGTCTAGTCTATAGTCTAGTCTATAGTCTAGTCTATAGTCTAGTCTAGTTCTATAGTCTAGTCTATAGTCTAGTCTTAGTCTAGTCATAGTCTAGCCATAGTCTAGTCTATAGTCTAGTCTATAGCCTAGTCTATAGTCTATTCTACGGTCTAGTCTATAGTCTAGTATATAGCCTAGTCTACAGTATAGTCTATAATTTATTCAATAGTATAGTCTATAGTCTAGGCTATATTCTAGTATATAGTATAGTCTATAGTCTAGACTATAGCCTATTCACAGTCAAGTCTATAGTATAGTCTACAGTCTAATCTATAGTCTAGTGTACAATCTAGTCTATAGTATAGTCTACGTCTAGTCTATAGACTAGACTATAGACTAGACAATAGACTAGACTATGACTAGACTATAGACCAAACTATAGACTAGACTATAGACTAGACTATAGACTAGACTATAGACTAGACTATCGACTAGACTATAGACTAGACTATTGATAGACTATATACTAGACTATAGAAGACTATTAGACTAGACAAGAGACTATAGACATGACTTTAGAATAGACTAGATAGGACTAGACAAGATAGACTATATACTATACTATAGCATAGACTATAGACTAGACTATAGACTAGACTATAGACTAGACTATAGACTAGACTATAGACTAGACTATAGACTAGGACTATAGACTAGGACTATAGACTAGACTATAGACTAGACTATAGACTAGACTATAGACCAGACTATAGACTAGACTATAGACTAGACCTATAGACTAGACTATAGACTAGACTATAGACTAGACTATAGACTAGACTATAGACTAGACTAGACTAGACTAGACTATAGACTAGACTATAGACTAGACTATAGACTAGACTATAGACTAGACTATAGACTAGACTATAGACTAGACTATAGACTAGACTATAGACTAGACTATAGACTAGACTATAGACTAGACTATAGACTAGACTATAGACTAGACTATAGACTAGACTATAGACTAGACTATAGACTAGACTATAGACTAGACTACTATAGATAGACTATAGACTAGACTATAGACTAGACGATAGACTAGACTATAGACTAGACGATAGACTAGACTATAGACCAACTATAGACTAGACTATAGACTAGACTATAGACTAGACTATAGACTAGACTATAGACCTAGACTATAGGCTTAGACTATAGACTAGACTATAGACTAGACTATAGACCAGACTATAGTCTATAGTCTATGCTATAGTATAGTATATAGTCTTATCTTTGGTCTAGTCTATAGTCTAGTCTATAGTCTTGTCTAAAGTCTAGTCTATAGTCTAGTATATAGTCTAGTCAATAGTCTAGTCTATAGTCTAGTCTATAGTCTAGTCTATAGTCTAGTCTATAGTCTAGTCTATAGTCCTAGTCTATAGTCTAGTCCATAGTCTAGTCTATAGTCTAGTCAATAGTCTAGTCTATAGTATAGTCTATAGTCTAGTCTATAGACTAGACTATAGACTATACTATAGACTAGATTGTACACTATACTATAGATTAGACTGTAGACTATACTATAGACTTGACTGTAGAATAGGCTATAGTCTAGACTATAGACTATACTATATACTAGAATATAGCCTAGACTATAGACTATACTATGAATAAATTAGACTAGGCTATAGACTAGACTATAGACTAGACTATAGACTAGACTATAGACTAGACTATAGACTAGACTATAGACTAGACTATAGACTAGACTATAGACTAGACTATAGATTAGACTATAGACTAGACTATAGACTAGACTATAGACTAGACTATAGACTAGACTATAGACTAGACTATAGACTATACTATAGACTATACTATAGACTAGACTATAGACTATACTATAGACTAGACTATAGACTAGACTATAGACTAGACTATAGACTAGACTATAGACTAGACTATAGACTAGACTATAGACTAGACTATAGACTAGACTATAGACTAGACTATAGACTAGACTATAGACTAGACTATAGACTAGACTATAGACTAGACTATAGAGACTAGACTATAGACTACTATAGACTAGACTATAGACTAGACTATAGACTAGACTATAGACTAGACTATAGACTAGACTATAGACTAGACTATAGACTAGACTATAGACTAGACTATAGACTAGACTATAGACTAGACTATAGACTAGACTATAGACTAGACTATAGACTAGAATATAGACTAGACTATAGACTAGATTATAGACTAGACTATATTGTAGACTATAGACTAGATAATAGACCAGGCTACAATATATACTGCACTATAGACTAGACTATAGACTATAATACAAACTAGACTATTGACTAGATATAATATTAGATATTAAAGTAAACATGATTGAAGCTTGCTATTATACTATGACTATGATAAAACAGGATGGAGTGATAGAAAATTAGAATAAGGCCTGGATCCAAAACTACTTTGAAAACTGAACTAACTTCTTTGTTGCTATATGTTACTTCAAGTCAAACAAAACAAATTTAATTTTTAATCTGATTTTGGACTTTAGATTTTCTCTGTTAATAAACTAAACCTTCAAAATAAGATGTTTATTCATTATTCTTTCGTTTAATGCGACAATTTGTGGGTTAATCTAAAATTAGTTCTTTGTATGAAAAAGGTTGTTTTTGTAATATTTTCCGTTAAATGTTCACTTTTCTTTGTTTCCGTTTTTCTTTTTTGCAAAATTTTTCTTTTTTATTCATTTTTGTTTATTTTCATTCATTTTCGTGTTATTTTTTCATTCATTATTTTTTTGCGTTCATTCTTTCGTTTTGTGTTTTTTTTGTTCCTGTGTGGTTTATTACATTTATCCCTGTGGCCATAATGCTTAATTATATCATCATTATTATAAGCTTTGAAATGAAACACGTTTAACCAAAAGGTCCTTTACTTTAATATCCTTTTTATTATTATGTGTTTTTTTTTTCGCTACGGTTTGTAGAGTTTTCTTTTTTTGTCCTGCCCAAGTAATAGTGTATGTGTGTCTTAATTTTCTTTCAGAAAAAGTTGAAAAAAAGAAGAAAAATATTATTTTTAAAATAGATGTGAAAAGCTGTGTATTGTAATTAATGGCACAAGACGAACGAATGAATGAAATGCAGAAAGGAAGATATACGTTGTGCAGATGATTTTTTTTTTCTTTTTTTTAATTTTCATAGAAAAACACAGTACTAGCCAAAGGCTAAAAGTTAATCAATTTATAAAAGACAGGTAAAAGAAACTCAGTTATTATCAAACAAATTTAAAGAAAATTTAATTACAGTTGTCATATTTATCAGAACAATTTCTTATAAATATATTCCTTTTAAAAAATGAACTTAAATATTTTGATAAAAATTTATCATTTCCTTAAAATTTTTATACTTGCAATTTACTAATGTTCAATAATATTGATTGAAGCATAACAAATTAAAATTTCTTCTTTTTTTCCCAATTTTCTTTCGTTAAATAAGAAAACTCAATTTTCATTCAATGACCTTAAAAAACAAAACAACATTTTGAAAAGAAATAAGTTAAAAACTAAAGTAAAAAATTTGTTTCTAGAGTTGATTTTATATTAAACTTCCATTTGATTGCAACCTATTTACGTCGTTTTACTTGAATAAGGAATTCATTACAACAACAAGAATAATAAAATCGAAAAATAGAATTTTGTTAGACAAAAAGAAATTGTTTGTAGTCGAAGATCTATGGGAATGTTGATGCAATACAATTTGAACTACACACTACACCCGATGGAGGGGGGTTAGAGCTCTAAACTACAAGTACAAATGTAGTTTTTCAATATTCAATGGGAAAATAAAAATGAATGAATAGAACTTTTTGGAAACAGGGTGACACAGATGGATGGGAACAGAAATTTTAGAGGAAACTTTTTAACTCTAGAACAACACTAGGGGAAAAAAGCTAGAACCAATACTAAGACAGGAATGAAGCAAGCTTTACACCACAGGCTTGAGAGAAAACTTGAGGAAATACTAGATGAAAAGATTGACCAAATGACTAGACTAAATACTAGAGGTGAACATACTTAGTTAGTTTAGCATATGTTAGTTTGAAAAGAGGATGTACATATATACATCAACATCCGAAGAAATTACCCACCTAGGCCTCTATCGGGCTGGTGTGCGCTCTTTAACCAGTGCTCAGGTGGGAATAGAACCCACCCCCCACCGCTAGTTAGTTTAGTTAGTTAGTTAGTTTAGATAGTTAGTTAGTTAGTTTAGTTAGTTAGTTAGTAATTAGTTAGTTAAGTTAGTTAGTTAGTTAGTAGTTAGTTAGGTTAAGGTAGTAGTTAGTGCGTTTAGTATTAGTTAGTTAGTGTAGTTAGTTAGTTAGTTAGTTAGTTAGTTTAGTTAGTTAGTTAGTAGTTAGTTAGTTAGTTAGTTAGTTAGTTAGTAGTTAGTTAGTTAGTTAGTAGTTAGTTAGTTAGTTAGTAGTTAGTTAGTTAGTTAGTTAGTTAGTTAGTTAGTTTAGTTAGTAGTGTTAGTTAGTTAGTTAGTTAGTTAGTAGTTAGTTAGTTAGTTAGTTAGTAGTTAGTTAGTTAGTTAGTTAGTTAGTTAGTTAGTTAGTTAGTTAGTTAGTTAGTTAGTTAGTTAGTTAGTTAGGTAGTTAGTAGTTAGTTAGTTAGTTAGTTAGTTAGTTAGTTAGTAGTTAGTTAGTTAGTTAGTTAGTTAGTTAGTTAGTTAGTTAGTTAGTTAGTTAGTTAGTTAGTTAGTTAGTTAGTTAGTTAGTTAGTTAGTAGTTAGTTAGTTAGTTAGTTAGTTAGTTAGTTAGTTAGTTAGTTAGTTAGTTAGTTAGTAGTAGTTAGTTAGTTAGTTAGTTAGTTAGTTAGTTAGTTAGTAGTTAGTAGTTAGTTAGTTAGTTAGTTAGTTAGTTAGTTAGTTAGTTAGTTAGTTAGTTAGTTAGTTAGTTAGTTAGTTAGTTAGTTAGTTAGTTAGTTAGTTAGTTAGTAGTTAGTTAGTTAGTTAGTTAGTTAGTTAGTTAGTTAGTAGTTAGTTAGTTAGTTAGTAGTTAGTTAGTTAGTTAGTTAGTTAGTTAGTTAGTTAGTTAGTAGTTAGTTAGTTAGTTAGTTAGTTAGTTAGTTAGTTAGTTAGTTAGTTAGTTAGTTAGTTAGTTAGTTAGTTAGTTAGTTAGTTAGTTAGTTAGTTAGTTAGTTAGTTAGTTAGTTAGTTAGTTAGTTAGTTAGTTAGTTAGTTAGTTAGTTAGTAGTTAGTTAGTTAGTTAGTAGTTAGTTAGTTAGTTAGTTAGTTAGTTAGTTAGTTAGTTAGTTAGTTAGTTAGTTAGTTAGTTAGTTAGTTAGTTAGTTAGTTAGTTAGTTAGTTAGTTAGTTAGTTAGTTAGTTAGTTAGTTAGTTAGTTAGTTAGTTAGTTAGTTAGTTAGTTAGTTAGTTAGTTAGTTAGTTAGTTAGTTAGTTAGTTAGTTAGTTAGTTAGTTAGTTAGTTAGTTAGTTAGTAGTTAGTTAGTTAGTTAGTTAGTTAGTTAGTTAGTTAGTAGTTAGTTAGTTAGTTAGTTAGTTAGTTAGTAGTTAGTTAGTTAGTTAGTTAGTTAGTTAGTTAGTTAGTTAGTTAGTAGTTAGTTCGTTAGTTAGTTAGTAGTTAGTAGTTAGTAGTTAGTTAGTTAGTTAGTTAGTAGTTAGTTAGTTAGTTAGTAGTTAGTTAGTTAGTTAGTATTAGTTAGTTAGTAGTTAGTTAGTTAGTTAGTAGTTAGTAGTTAGTTAGTTAGTTAGTAGTTAGTTAGTTAGTTAGGTAGTTAGTTAGTTAGTTAGTTAGTTAGTTAGTTAGTTAGTTGTAGTTAGTTAGTTAGTTAGTTAGTAGTAGTTAGTTAGTTAGTTAGTTAGTTAGTTAGTTAGTTAGTTAGTTAGTTAGTTAGTTAGTTAGTTAGTTAGTTAGTTAGTTAGTTAGTTAGTTAGTTAGTTAGTTAGTTAGTTAGTAGTTAGTTAGTTAGTTAGTTAGTTAGTTAGTGCGCGAAGATTACTTTTCACACCAAAGTTATCGGAGATCAGTTTTCTATAGAAAAGTTATCGAAGATCAGTTTTCTATAGAAAAGTTATCGATGATTAGTTTTCAAGATAAAAGTTGTCGAAGATCAGTTTTCTAAAACAAAGTTGTCGGAGATCACTTTTCTACAGAAAAGTTGTCGAAGATCAGTTTGCTATAGTAAAGTTGTTGAAGAACAGTTTTCTATAGAAATGTTGTCATCAATCAGTTGCTATAGAAAAGTTGTCGAAGATCAGTTTTCTATGGAAAAGTTGTCGAAGATCAGTTTCCTAGAGAAAAGTTGTCGAAGATCAGTTTTCTAGAGAAAAGTTGTCGAAGATCAGTTTTCTAGAGAAAAGTTGTCGAAGATCAGTTTTCTATAGAAAAGTTGTCGAAGATCAGTTTTCTATAGGAAAGTTGTCGAAGATCAGTTTTCTACGGAAAAGTTGTCGAAGATCAGTTTTCTAGAGAACACATTTTGAGGATCAGCATACGTTTTCTACGGAAAAGTTGTCCAAGATCAGATTTCTAGAGAACATTTTTCAAGGATCAGCATAAACCTGATATATGATTAGATCGAAAACAGGATCAAAGGCTGGATTTAAGCTAAAATTAAAAGAACGACTTACAAAAGTTAAAGCAAACATTGCAGTAATGTCTAGTGTTAAAATATTCAAGAAAAATATAATTTTTGTTTCTTGCTCTTCTACGTCTCCCTGTAAATATGCTATAAAAATGCTTGAAAAAGTCCTTACTACTAACATACAAATACATAGAAAAACACACATACACTCTAGACTTAAACATTATTCGACAAACTAAAACATACAAGAAGACATTTGTGAACAATCTATGGCATACAATTTTAAATAGACAGATACATAAAGACACTCACTCAACCAAACATATACAACCTGCCACCCAACCTAACAAATCCTTAGACAGACTTTACACCAACACACATACGTACTGACACATACAATGTCTCATAGAAAATGTAAATAAAATTTCAATGTAAAAACGAAAAAAAAGAAAAAATATAAGAAACGATAGATAGAAAATATAAAAGAAACATTTGCAATTACAGAAACAACTTGAGTTTGGTCATTAAATATTAACCTTGTGAAATGTTGTTGATGACGACTGTTACACATACATTTAGTGTAGATATATTTAGACAAACATTCTCTTATTTTTCTATATGTGAACTTAATGTTGACTTTAGTTTAAAAGCAGAGGAAGCAAGACTTTAGATAAAGTCAAAGTAAAACGATTTTTGTTGTCGTTTTGTGTATACGTGTATATAAGTATGTAGTAGTGATATATTTACAACATACCCACAAGTACTTACTAGTTGTCTATTACAAGAATATGGAGAATGAAGTGAAGACACCGCAATATCCGCTTCCGTTGTAAAATTTTCTTAAAGTTTTTTTTTTCAGGTTTTTCCTTTAAAGAGGTATTGGAGTTGCAGGAAATATGTTGAATAGTTTAAAACTATTTTTGGTTGTATTAAACAGGTTTGGGGAAGGAGTTGAAATTAATGTGACCAACTGCTTGATTAGCAAGTAAGGAATGTAACAGTCGTCAGAAATGATATCTGACTGAGATACCCAACTCGACATAAAATAGAAAAATTCATTAGATTAGACATTAACCATAGGAGGTAGACTAGACATAATTCTAGATATTAGAAAGAAATTAGAATACACACCAGACTAGATATTGACTAGATATTAGTCTAGATTAAGAAAAGACTATAGGCTCGACTATAGAAAAGACTATGCAATAGAGTATAGACAAGACTATAGACTAGACTATAGACTAGACTATAGATTAGACTATAGACTAGACTAGAGTAGGATATAGAGTAGACTATAGACTAGACTATAGACTAGACCATAGACTAGGCTATAGAATAGACTAGACTATTGACTAGACTATAGACTAGACTATAGACTAGACTATAGACTAGACTATAGACTAGACTATGGACTAGACTATAGACTAGACTATAGACTACACTATAGACTAGACTATAGACTAGACTATAGACTAAACTATAGACTAGAATATAGACTAGACTATAGACTAGCCTATAGACTAGACTATAGACTAGATATAGACTAGACTATAGACTAGACTATAGACTAGACTATAGACTAGACTATAGACTAGACTATAGACTAGACTATAGACTAGACTATAGACTAGACTATAGACTAGACTATAGACTAGACTATAGACTAGACTATAGACTAGACTATAGAGCTAAGACTAGACTATAGACTAGACTATAGACTAGACTATAGACTAGACTATAGACTAGACTATAGACTAGACTATAGACTAGACTAGACTATAGACTAGACTATAGACTAGACTATAGAGTAGACTATAGACTAGACTAAAGACTAGACTAAAGACTAGATAGACTAGACTAAGACTAGACTAAGACTAGACTATAGACTAGACTATATACTAGACTATAGACTAGCTATAGCCTAGACTATAGACTAGACTATAGAACTAGACTATAGACTAGACTATAGACTAGACTATAGACTAGACTATAGACTAGACTATAGACTAGACTATAGACTAGACTATAGGACTAGACTATAGACTAGACTATCAGACTATGTACTATAGACTAGACTATAGACTAGACTATAGACTAGACTATAGACTAGACTATAGACTAGACTATAGACTAGACTATAGACTAGACTATAGCTAGACTATAGACTAGACTATAGACTATAGACTAGACTATAGACTAAGCATCTAGACTATAGACTAGACTATAGGACTAGACTATAGAATAGGACTAGACTAGACTATAGACTAGACTATAGACTAGACTATAGACTAGACTATAGACTAGACTAATAGAGACTTAGGACTTATAGACTAGACTATAGACTAGACTAGTAGACTAGTCTATGACTAGACTATAGACTAGACCTATAGACTAGGACTATAGACTAGACTATAGACTAGACTATAGACTAGACTATCGACTAGACTATAGACTAGACTATAGACTAGACTATAGACTAGACTATAGATAGACTATAGACTAGACTATAGACTAGACTATAGACTAGACTATAGACTAGACTATAGACTAGACTATAGACTAGACTATAGACTAGACATAGACTAGACTATAGACTAGACTATAGACTAGACTATAGACTAGACTATAGACTAGACTATAGACTAGACTAGACTATAAACTAGACTATAGACTAGACTATAGACTAGACTATAGACTAGACTATAGACTAGACTAGACTATAGACTAGATATAGACTAGACTATAGACTAGACTATAGACTAGACTAGACTAGACTAGACTATAGACTAGACTATAGACTAGACTATAGACTAGAATAGACTATAGACTAGACTATAGACTAGACTATAGACTAGACTATAGACTAGACTATAGACTAGACTATAGACTAGACTATAGACTAGACTATAGACTAGACTATAGACTAGACTATAGACTAGACTATAGACTAGACTATAGACTAGACTATAGACTAGACTATAGACTAGACTATAGACTAGACTATAGACTAGACTATAGACTAGACTATAGACTAGACTATAGACTAGACTATAGACTAGACTATAGACTAGACTATAGACTAGACTATAGACTAGACTATAGACTAGACTATAGACTAGACTATAGACTAGACTATAGACGACTATAGACTAGACTATAGACTAGACTATAGACTAGACTATAGACTGGACTATAGACTAGACTATAGACTGGACTATAGACTAGACTATAGACTAGACTATAGACTAGACTATAGACTAGACTATAGACTAGACTATAGACTAGACTATAGACTAGACTATAGACTAGACTATAGACTAGACTATAGACTAGACTATAGACTAGACTATAGACTAGACTATAGACTAGACTATAGACTAGACTATAGACTAGACTATAGACTAGACTATAGACTAGACTATAGACTAGACTATAGACCTAGACTATAGACTAGACTATAGACTAGACTATAGACTAGACTATAGACTAGACTATAGTCTAGACTATAGTCTAGACTATAGTCTAGACTATAGACTAGACTATAGACTAGACTATAGACTAGACTATAGACTAGACTATAGACTAGACTATAGACAGGACTATAGACTTGACTATAGACTTGACTATAGACTAGACTATAGACTAGACTATAGACTAGACTATAGACTAGACTATAGACTAGACTATAGACTAGACTATAGACTAGACTATAGACTAGACTATAGACTTGACTATAGACTAGACTATAGACTAGACTATAAACCAGACTGTAGACTAGACTATAGACTTGAGTATAGACTAGACTATAGACTAGACTATAGACTAGACTATAGACTAGACTATAGACTAGACTATAGACTCGACTATAGACTCGACTATAGACTAGACTATAGACTAGACTATAGACTAGACTATAGACTAGACTATAGACTCGACTATAGACTAGACTATGGACTAGACTATAGACTAGACTATAGACTCGACTATAGACTAGACTATAGACTAGACTATAGACCTAGACTACTATAGATAGACTATAGACTAGACTATAGACTAGACTATAGACTAGACTATAGACTAGACTATAGACTAGACTATAGACTAGACTATAGACTAGACTATAGACTAGACTATAGGACTAGACTATAGACTAGACTATAGACTAGACTATAGACTAGACTATAGACTAGACTATAGACTAGACTATAGACTAGACTATAGGACTAGACTATAGACTAGGACTATAGACTAGACTATAGACTAGACTATAGACTAGACTATAGGACCTTGACTATAGACTAGACTATAGACTAACTATAGACTAGACTATAGACTAGACTATAGACTAGACTATAGACTAGACTATAGACTTGACTATAGACTAGACTATAGACTAAACTATAGACTAGTGAAATATAGACTAGGCAATAGACTAGACTATAGACTAGACTATACCTAGACTATAGACTAGACTATAGACTAGACTATAGACTAGGACTATAGATAGACTATAACTGACTATAGACTAGACTATAGACTAGACTATAGACTAGACTATAGACTAGACTATAGACTAGACATAGACTAGGCTATAGACTCGACTATAGACTAGACTATGGACTAGACTAGACTAGACTGTAGACTAGACTATAGACTAGACTATAGACTAGACTATAGACTAGACTGTAGACTAGACTATAGGCTAGACTATAGCCTAGATTATAGACTAGACTATAGACTAGACTGTAGACTAGACTATAGACTAGACTGTAGCCTAGATTATAGACTAGACTATAGACTAGACTATAGACTAGACTATAGACTAAACTGTAGACTAGACTATAGACTAGAATATGACAAGATTATTTGTCTCTTTAGTGGTTCCCTTAAACAATTATTTATCAACATTAATTCAATTTCTTTATAACTTTTAGCTGTTGTCTTGTTGTGCATAGAAATAGAACCAAAGCACGATACATGAAAATATCTCATATAGTTGGTATAATACACATAAAAGACGAGACATTTTTAACAAAGTCAAAAAGCTTAACAATTTCACTCTTGTGCAAAATTTCTACCATAGAAATCCTTGAAAAAAAAAAAAAAACACAACCCCCACGCATTTACAATTTCACTCACACCCATTTACGTGGCAAATTTTTGTGTGTATGCGTGTGGTTAAAAATCAGTCATTCATCGTTTTGCTTTAATTTATTCGAGTAAGGACTGACTGCTTACTATTACTCCTACACGTACTGCCAGTCCTCCCTAGCAATTTGTTGCTGTTGCCATCATATTTTGCTGTTAGATTTGTAAAACGAAGCGCTAAAAGGAATAAGCTTAACGCCAGGCTACAACGCATTTACAGCGAGGCGAAAGTCATTCAAAGAACCTTCCCTAAAACACAATTGTACAATTGACTGTACTAACTACTACTTCATGGTATAAGCAACTTACTGACGGCTGCTGTATTGCTGCTTTTTGCTTCAGAATGCAAGCATAGTAACAGAGGAAAATTACTAAAATTAAAGTTAACGAAGCGCGAATATTTACAACCCTCCTTTTCTTCTTTCTTCGTGATCCCTAATTTTGCAAGCAATTCTTTAAAAGACTTTTATTTCATTTTTCATTTTCGAAATGAATACAAAAACAACTGCTAAAGAATAAATAAACTTGTAGACTCTTTTAATACCTTGTTCGAGAGAAGCGACTGAATACTAAGAATTCTAAGAAGAAGAAAACTTTCAGTGAAGAAATTCTACTTCATATTCTACTTGTTACTGTTAACGTGGTTTTTTGTTCGCTGCTGCCGCCTTTTAATTTCTTCCAATTGTGTAAAATGCAACCGAAACAGAAGCTGTTTAGAGCCATGTTCTGAAAATGCAACAAAATGAGGATTAAAAGTTAAATTCTCGTTTTGTGTGAAATTGAATTAGAGCTAAGAGGTTAACAAGAACAACTTGGATGAGAACAACGAAAAGGAAAAGAACCTGAAATTAACAGTAATGTGTTTTTCTAAATAAAGGACAGATACTGCTAAAACTAGTAAAATAAAAACTTCAGAATAGCTAAAAAGACTAGAGACTGGAAAAAGGGAGAGAAAATTTTAACACAGACACAATTATTTATCTGGATAGGAAGTGAAATAGAAGACATTTTAAATTCTAAGCAGACTATATTCTGATATTGGAACTAGGGTAATACTCCAGCAAAGACCCTAGAGTAAAATATAGACTAGATTTTAAGATAGTCTCTAGATTGTTTACTAAAATCTGGAACTAGACTCTTGACTATATTCCAAACTAAACCCTACTTTAGATTATACTCTAGAATAAATTACAGACTAATTTTCAGACTCCAGAATAAGACCTAAAATAAAACATAGACTATAAGATAAAGAACAGAGTATTGAACGGAATTTACACAACACTTTAAGATAATCACAAATCGATACTTAAGACAAGACATTTGGTTAGACCCTTTAAAAGGGTATTTTCCCTTTTCCCTCCGCCCCTTTCCCCACTGGATCAGCGCTTGAAATAGACTGTATACAAGGCAATAGACTAGTTACTAGATTAGCTATTAGACTAGACTATAGAATAGACTATAGACTAGACTACAGAGTAGACTTTAGACTAGACTATAGACTAGACTATAGACTAGACTATAGAAAAGACTATAGACTAGACTATAGACTAGACTATAGACTAGACTATAGACTAGACTATAGACTAGACTATAGACTAGACTATAGACTAAACTATAGACTAGACTATAGACTAAACTATAGACTAAAATGTAGACTAGAGTATAGACTATACTATAGACTAGAGTATAGACTATATTATAGACTAGACTATACATTAGTCTATAGACTAGACCACAGACTAGACTATAGAATTGACTATAGAGTAGAATATAGGCTGCACTATACACTAGACTGTAGACTGTACTATAGACTCGACTATTGACTGGACTATATACTAGAGTTTAGACTATACTATAGACTAGAGTTTAGACTATACTATAGATTATACTATTGAATAGACTATACTATTGAATAGACTATACTATTGAATAGACTATTGTCTAGTCTGGGACTAGACTATAGATTAGTATATAGTCGAGAAAGTAGGCTAGACTACAGACGCGTGACTATAGAGTCGACTATAGACTAATCTTTAGACAAGACTATATACTACTCTAGTCTAGTAGTAATAACATAAATCAAAGACTATAGTTTAGACTATACTATAGACTAGACCATACCTAGTCTACAAGACTTGACTATAGACTAGACCACAGACTAGATTATAGTGTTGACTATAGAGTGTACTATATACTTGTATTTAGACTAGACTATAGACTAGACTAGATATAGCTAGACTATAGACTAGACTAAGACTAGACTATAAGACTAGACTATAGACTAGACTATAGACTAGACTATAGACTAGACTATAGACTAGACTATAGACTCTAGACTAATAGACTAGATAACTAGAACTATAGACTGACATAGACTATACTATAGACTAGACTAAGACTAGACTATAGACTAGACTATAGACTAGACTATAGACTAGACTATAGACCTAGACTATAGACTAGACTATAGACTAGACTATAGACTAGACTATAGACTAGACTATAGACTAGACTATAGACTAGACTATAGACTAGACTATAGACTAGACTATAGACTAGACTATAGACTAGACTATAGACTAGACTATAGACTAGACTATAGACTAGACTATAGACTAGACTATAGACTAGACTAGACTATAGACTAGACTATAGACTAGACTATAGACTAGACTATAGACTAGACTATAGACTAGACTATAGACTAGACTATAGACTAGACTATAGACTAGACTATAGACTAGACTATAGACTAGACTATAGACTAGACTATAGACTAGACTATAGACTAGACTATAGACTAGACTATAGACTAGACTATAGACTAGACTATAGACTAGACTATAGACTAGACTATAGACTAGACTATAGACTATAGACTAGACTATAGACTAGACTATAGACTAGACTATAGAACTGACTATAGACTAACTATAGACTAGACTATGACTCGACTATATACTATACATAGTACTCTACTATAGACTAGACTATAGACTAGACTATAGACTGACGATAGACTAGACTATAGACTATACTATAGACTAACTATAGACTAGACTATAGACTAGACTATAGACTAGACCTATAGACTAGACTATAGCCTAGAACTAGATAGACTAGACTATAGTCTAGACTAATAGACTAGACTATAGACTAACTATAGACTAGACTATAGACAGAAACTATAGACTGACTATAGACTAGACTATAGACTGACTATAGACCTAGACTAGAGAACTAGACTAAGACTAGACTAATAGACTAGACTATAGACTAGACTATAATACTACTATTACTAGTACTCTAGAACTCGACTATAGCTAGATAATAAGCTAGACTAATAGACGATAGAATAGTCTATAGACTGACTATAACTAGACTATATATACTACACTATAGACTAGACTAATCGGAACTCCAACTCCCCCGCCTTAAAGTATGCAACCCTCTCTATATGCACATACAGACTTACCACATAAACTACACAATTGATGAAAAATACTATTAAAGATCCCAAAATAAGTTTTCACTTTATTTCTATGTGCTTCCACCAACAACTTCATTTATTCCTCTGCTCAGACATTTACTCGTACGAACAAGAATGAAATCTTATTTCTTTCTGCGAAATGTTGTTGCTGTTGCTATTTTCCTATTTAAAGGGATTTATCTGGTTTTATTTGTTGTAACACAAAAACATTTTAAAATAAGAAAAGTTTACGATTTGTATATTATTTTTTCGCTTTTGCAAACTGCTTTGGCGTTGTTAAATTAAAGCTGAAGTAGTTGTGGAGATATTTACTATTCTTTGTTCGTTTATTCATTAGTTTTGTTTAATTTTTTTTTTTTTCTGTTGTTTTTTTAATTTTGCATTAGAGCATGTAAAAGTGGGGAAGGAAAAACGCTGAAAATCATATTAAAATTTAAATTGACAAAATTAAAAATAATAAGTTTTTGGGGGAGTACGAAACTATTTAAATTTTTTATGCAATTTTCATAAATAAGAAGGACATTGGCTAAAGAAATGTTTTAAAAATTGTTATTTTTTTTGGCTACATAAATTTCTCTGCCCATTAACACTTTGCATTCGAGAATTGTTTATGAAAATTGTATTGAAATTTTCCAAACAATATTATAACTGAAAATCAGAAAAAACGAATCAATTGAAATAAATATAAGTGAAAAAATTTATTTACTTGTATTTAATACAATTGAAGAAAATTGCAAAAACAAATCGGAATTTCAACAAAATAAATTTTTTAAGGATAAAAATTGAATATAAACCAGAAACCAAAATGAACAAAGAAAAAAACCGAAAACTTTTGGACACTCATTAATTTGTTAGCGCAAAAAAAAAAAGAATTGTAGTAGTATACAATAGCAAGTACCAAAAACTAACAAAAAGGAACATGTACTTTTACAGAGGTGGTCAAAAGGGAATGAATGCAATTTTTATTTTGTATTCCCTTTTCCGCTCAAACAACAAATTTGCCATGTTGTTGTTTGCATAACACACAACAAAGAACTTTTTCCATATTATGTGGTGATGTTGCACAAACAAATGAAAAACAACAACAAAATTACATAAAAATTCTGGAAAAATGGGGTACAACAAAAAAAAAAAAAAACATTGTTTTCATTTTTAATTAAATAAACAACTCAATGGGGATTTTGTTGTTGTTTTTTCATTTTATTTATAAAAAATAATAATAACAACATAAAAAGCAAACAAAATAAAAAAACAACAATAGCAAAAAAATATTGTTGATTTTTATTTGTTTGTTGCATGTTGAACGAACGAACGAACGAACAAATAAAGGCAGATTGTGATGTGATGTAAATATTGTCTATAATGTTTTAGTGCAATCAACCCTCGATACAAAAACACTTGCACTATGGGGTTTATAGCAGACTAGACTCTTGAGGAGACTTTTTAATTACATATACTCTAAACCACTAAATTCTGAATTGAATTCTAGTCAATCCTTAGGGTTGGGTTCAAGACTAGAATCAAGACTTTAGATCAGACTGCACTCTCAATTCTAGACTCATTATAAGTACCGGATTCTTGACATAACTTTAAAATTGACTTTAGACTTAACTATAGATTAGAATGACACTTACTCTGTTTAAACTAGAATAGTCTAGAGCCTACTCTAATGTATAGTCTATAATCTAGAATATAGTCTAGTGTCTACACTAATGTGTAGTATAGAATCTAGTCTAGTCTGCATTCTAAAGTCTATTATAAAGCATAGCCTAGAGTGTATTTTAGAGTATAGTCTAGAGTACTAGAGTATAGTCAAGAATCTAGTCTATATTCTAGTCTAGAGTCTACTCTAAAGTCTAATCAAGTAATAAGTCGACACCCTACACTAGACTTTTGAATATAGTCAAGACTGTAGACTGCACCCTAGACTAAGATTTATGTCTAGACTACACTCTATGCTAATCTAGACTATACTTTAGACTACTCTTTAGATTAGACTCTAGCCTATACTCTAGACTCTAGCCTATACTCTAGACTACATTCTAGGGTACATTCTAGACTAGGCCCTAAACTACAAATAAGAGTAAACTACAATACACTGATCATAGATTATACACTTGGCTGGACTCTAGACTGAACTCTAGACTGGACTCTAGAGTATACTCTATACTAGGCTCTATTCTGTACTCTTTACTAGACTCTAGACTATACTTAAGATTCTTGACTAGACTCTATACTGAACTATGTATACTATTGAAAAGAATCTAGACTAGACATAGTCAATAGTCTAGTAGACTATTGGCTAGACTCTAGGTGTCGGTGGAGTCGCGACACGAAACTCTCTTTAACGTTTGTCTAGAATGTAAACTAGACTATAGTCTTGCCTTTATACAGGACTACAGACTAGACAAGATTCTAGTTTAGACTATACTCCCATCTTCTCTACTAACATCGGACTTCCTCATTCTGATGTGGTTTTTCGTTCTCCTACCGTTTTGGTCAAACGTTGATCTAGAATTTAAAGTAGACTCTAGTCTTGCCTCAAGACAAGGCTCTAGACTATAGATTTGATACTAGACTAAGCTCTAGTTTTGACTCTAGGTTATAAGTTTGACGCTACGCTTAACTTCAGTTTTTATTCTAGACTATACTCCCGTCTTCTCTACTAACATCGGACTGCCTCATTATGATGTGATTTTTTGTCCTCCTCGCGTTACGATCACCACCAAGCGACCATATTTGATCGTATATGTTGTCAATTCATTTGGTTAACATCCTCTTGTTTTCCATCCAACTATTTTCGAGTGGAATGTTATCCATATATTACACAGATTCTATCTGGAAGCTAGTGTTGTGCTTAGTTGGTAGTATATTTTGTTGCTGTCCAGGCCTCGTTATATCTAATTTTAGAACCATCCGTTTAGCAACAAGGTCGTCTGAAGTTCCACTTGACTACAGTATTCAATTTGGCTCCTCAATGTTCTCAACAACATTCATTACAGTATACTTTCAGATCAACATCCATTTTCATTTAAGTTCATCAGGATGCTGTTAATTAAAGCAGGTAGCTTTTGGTGGCAAATGTTGCTGAGATGTCCTTACTAGTGCTAGTTAAAAGTCCAATCGGATATTTTCTTTTAGGATTTGACTCCATCATGTTGCCTGTAATAGCTAATGATACTGCGGACACCATCATAGGTACATGTTTCGGTAGTAAGTGATAACAGCTCGGCAGCCAGCTTTAGAGATTACACCTTTGTTTTTGGCAATGCTTGCTTCAGAAGTTTAATCGATAGCTACCATAAGAATTAGCAGTATGCGGTCATTCTTCTAATTAATACTCATCCTTTGGGACCACCTACCCCAGTTTTGTCACCATCACAGGGAGGAGGTTAAATAACCATCAAGTTCTTCAAGTTGCAAGCTCATTGGTATTCCGAACTCGCATGTGTTTTGGTGTTTACTATCTTACTGTACTTATCTGTTCGGATTTTGTCTGTCGTATTAGCATTTTTTTTATATTGCTTATCAGAGATTATCCTGATATTCTTCTCTTGATTATATTCCATGTTACTGTTCCTTTTCAGGGTCTAGCTTCCTCACTTGCGTTTATAGGGGTTTTATTTCAGACACAGTTTCTCTTGAGGTTGATTTGGCTGTCGTGTTCACTTTTACAATATCTTTCTTGGCTTTGTATTACTTATATGTTTCTGACATCAGACTCCTTTGAGTAAAGTGAGACTTGGCATTAACAGTATATTAGTAGAGGACAATTTTCTTTTCGTTTTTGTTCTTTTTTTTCACTGTTCACGTCTGCAGTATGTTTTAGTTCACGATTTCGAGTCCTCATCTCGAGCTAATCAACACTTAAAGGGATGTATCGTAACTTAAATATTATTATTAGTTCTTTATATATTTTGCCTTTTGTTTTCGTGGAACAACTACGTCATTCGTGGGGTATACCAGATTGCATTCATTTGTGGGCAATCTGTCCTACTTTAACTCTTTACTATACTCTTAACTTGAAAATAGACTATAATCTATATTAGACTCTAGACTATACCAAAGGCTTAACTCTATACTCCAGACTAAATTCAGTACTAGCTTTAGGCTGGACCCTTCACTGGACCTTTAGCCGTACTCTTTGTACCAGTCTAAACTGAAGTATAGTCTACAAAGTTCTCTGTACTTGTAATAACACCCTAACAACTTAAATAGCTTTTTGATTTTCCCTTAACCTTTCAATTGCTTTAAATTTTACAAAAAATTCAATTTTAAATTCCACTAACACCGACCAATATTTACACCCACAGTGTTCCCACATACATTGTTCTACATGTATGGTTAATGCAAACGAAATCAACACAAATAAATACAACACATATGGGGTAGTAAGTTGTACATAATAATATATATATATCTTGTCTATAGGTTTGTGTAAGGGTATTTCAAGCCTTCCCAGAGATCTGTTGCAACTGCAGTATACAGTGATGCAAAAAAAATGTAGAAAAAAAAAACGAAATAAAACCGTGCAACAAGCTTATTGTTACTAAAAACTTATACATACTAACAAACAAACATGTAACTCGTGTAACAACCAAACTCCTGCCACAATTTTATCAGTACACAAAACATATGTAAAGTAAACGTGTGTGTGTAAGTGTGTAATCTATACGTTATACTTATATGCAACAACCACAAATTGTATATACTTTTTTAACATTTATATGCCACATAAATGTTATCAACTCTGCTTGTTGTTACTAATACCGCCACATCAACAGGATACTTTACAATGTATTTATGGAGCCATGTAGTAGGAAAAGCAGCTAGTTGTGAGAGTGTGTGGCAAGAATGCGTTCAGCTGTGGTAGCTAATGTGTATGTATATATGTGTATGATAGGATTTTATATATTGGATTATTGAATAAGGTAATTTAGTTGAGTTGAATTTTCTGGGATATTCTGTTACACATACTTAAGATTAAAGATCAAATGAAGCCAAGATTCTGGCAGATGAATTACTTAAATAGTTTGAAAGGATAATGATGTTAATTTTAAATAAATTAACAAATTATAAATTATTTGCCATATGATATTTTTAACAATAAAATATTCATTTAAATTTTATTGGAAACCTTTAAAAACTATTCTTAGATAGTTTCCCTTGTTGACCGGATATAAACTTTTAATTAACGTCAATAAGAAACAAAAGCGAAAAATTGCCATTCCCTGATAATATCCATGCAACAACTCATTCACATCATACCCATGGATATTTGTTGTTATTTTAGTATTTGTACGATGTTGCCCTGTTGTATGTTGTTGAGTTTTTATTTAACGTCTGACATTGGGGATTAAGCTTCATCATGTTGTTTGTTTATAGTACAATACATATTTTTGTAGCCAGTTTTTTTGTTTATTTATTCATCTTCTTCTATACTAGCAACACCACAACTCATACAATTGTTTAAAAGTTTTGTTATTTCTCTATTGCAGCTTCCGTTTTCATGTATATTTCCCTGCCAATATGTTGGTGTTGTGGCAGGGAATATACATGTGTTTGATTCCTTATTGTACTCTGCTGCAATGAGATTCATTAGCGAAATTCCGACAACGTTCTATGTAATAAGCATTTGCAGCAGTGCTAATAGCAACAGTAGTAATATTTTTTATATATTTGCTAACAAGTCTACTTATTATATGGTTCCATTTCTCCATTTTTGGTTTTCTCTTCGTATTTTGCCCTTTTTTTTCCTTTAACATTATATTTCAGTCTGGCAAAACAATACATTTGCTAACAAACAATTGATTTTAATTAGAATTCACATAAGAGTTCCCTTGGTATTTGGTTTGCATAAAAAAGTAAATAGTACAAAAATTTAGAAAATTTCAGTTATTGTATTTCTTTTTTTTTTTTTTGTATAAATAAAATATTCCTAGCAAATGAGCATAATTTATGAGAATTCCAGTCAATAGTGCAAATAATTAAAGTCAACAGACAAGATTTGACTAGCTAAGTGAAAGAGAGCATACATACTTCACAAAGGGGAAATATTTTTCAAACATTTAAGCTCTGCAGACCAGCTTACAGCCAAATCTTATAGTTTTGTCTATAGTGTAGTATATAATATAGTCTGAAGTGTAATACACAGTCTAGTCTATAGTCTAGCCAAAAGTCTAGTCTATGGTCTAGTCTATAGTCCAGTCTATAGTCTAGTCTATAGTCTAGTCTATAGTCTATAGTATAGTCTATAGTATAGTCTATAGTCTAGTCTATAGTCTAGTCTATAGTCTAGTCTATAGTCTAGTCTATAGTCTAGTCTATAGTCTAGTCTATAGTCTAGTCTATAGTCTAGTCTATAGTCTAGTCTATAGTCTAGTCTATAGTCTAGTCTATAGTCTAGTCTATAGTCTAGTCTATAGTCTAGTCTATAGAGTCTAGTCTATAGTCTAGTCTATAGTCTAGTCTATAGTCTAGTCTATAGTCTAGTCTATAGTCTAGTCCTATAGTCTAGTCTATAGTCTAGTCTATAGTCTAGTCTATAGTCTAGTCTATAGTCTAGTCTATAGTCTAGTCTATAGTCTAGTCTATAGTCTAGTCTATAGTCTAGTCTATAGTCTAGTCTATAGTCTAGTCTATAGTCTAGTCTATAGTCTAGTCTATAGTCTAGTCTATCTAGTCTATAGTCTAGTCTATGTCTAGTCTATAGTCTAGTCTATATCAGTCTATGTCTAGTCTATAGTCTAGTCTATATTCTAGTCTATAGTCTAGTCTATAGTCTAGTCCTATAGTCTAGTCCTATAGTCTCGTCTATTCTAGTCTATAGTCTAGTCTATAGTCTAGTCTATAGTCTAGGTCCTATGTCTAGTCTATAGTCTAGTCTATAGTCTAGTCTCATGAGTCTAGGTCTATAGCTCTAGTTCTATAGTCTAGTCCTATAGTCTAGTCTATAGTCTAGTCTATAGTCTAGTCTATAGTCTAGTCTATAGTCTAGTACTATAGTCTAGTCCTATGTCTATCTATAGTCTAGTCTATAGTCCTAGTCTATAGTCTAGTCTATAGTCTAGTCTATAGTCTAGTCTATAGTCTAGTCTATAGTCTAGTCTATAGTCTAGTCTATAGTCTAGTCTATAGTCTAGTCTATAGTCTAGTCTATAGTCTAGTCTATTAGTCTAGTCTATAGTCTAGTCTATAGTCTAGTCTATAGTCTAGTCTATAGTCTAGTCTATAGTCTAGTCTATAGTCTAGTCTATAGTCTAGTCTATAGTCTAGTCTATAGTCTAGTCTATAGTCTAGTCTATAGTCTAGTCTATAGTCTAGTCTATAGTCTAGTCTATAGTCTAGTCTATAGTCTAGTCTATAGTCTAGTCTATAGTCTAGTCTATAGTCTAGTCTATAGTCTAGTCTATAGTCTAGTCTATAGTCTAGTCTATAGTCTAGTCTATAGTCTAGTCTATAGTCTAGTCTATAGTCTAGTCTATAGTCTAGTCTATAGTCTAGTCTAGTCTAGTCTATAGTCTAGTCTATAGTCTATCTATAGTCTAGTCTATAGTCTAGTCTATAGTCTATAGTCTAGTCTATAGTCTAGTCTATAGTCTAGTCTATAGTCTAGTCTATTGTCTAGTCTATAGTCTAGTCTATAGTCTAGTCTATAGTCTAGTCTATAGTCTAGTCTATAGTCTATAGTCTAGTCTATAGTCTAGTCTATAGTCTAGTCTATAGTCTAGTCTATAGTCTAGTCTATAGTCTAGTCTAGCTATTCTAGTCTATAGTCTAGTCTATAGTCTAGTCTATAGTCCAGTCTAGAGTATAGTCTAAAGTCTAGTCTATAGTCTAGTCTATAGTTCTAGTCTATAGTTCTAGTTTATAGTCTAGTCTATGGTCTAGTCTATAGTCTAGTCTATAGTCTAGTCTATAGTCTAGTCTATAGTCTAGTCTATAGTCTAGTCTATAGTCTAGTCTATAGTCTCGTCTATAGTCTAGTCTATAGTCTAGTCTTTAGTCTAGTTTATAGTCTAGTCTATAGTCTAGTCTATAGTCTAGGACTATAGTCTAGTCTATAGTCTAGTCTATAGTCTAGTCTATAGTCTATTCTATAGTCTAGTCTGTAGTCTAGTCTATAGTCTAGTCTATAGTCTAGTCTATAGTCTAGTCTATAGTCTAGTCTATAGTCTAGTCTATAGTCTAGTCTATAGTCTAGTCTATAGTCTAGTCTATATAGTCTAGTCTATAGTCTAGTCTATAGTCTAGTCTATAGTCTAGTCTATAGTAGTAGTCATAGTCTATAGTCTAGTCTATAGGTAATCTACAGTCTAGTCTATAGTCTAGTCTATGGTCTAGTCTATAGTCTAGTCTATAGTCTAGTCTATAGTCTAGTCTATAGTCTAGTCTATAGTCTAGTCTATAGTCTAGTCTATAGTCTAGTCTATAGTCTAGTCTATAGTCTAGTCTATAGTCTAGTCTATAGTCTAGTCTATAGTCTAGTCTATAGTCTAGTATAGTCTAGTCTATAGTCTAGCCTATAGTCTAGTCTATAGTCTAGTCTATAGTCTAGTCTTATAGTCTAGTCTATAGTCTAGTCTATAGTCTAGTCTACAGTCTAGTCTATAGTCTAGTCTATAGTCTAGTCTATAGTCTAGTCTATAGTCTAGTCTATAGTCTAGTCTATTGTCTAGTCTATAGTCTAGTCTATAGTCTAGTGTATAGTCTAATCTATAGTCTAGTCTATAGTCTAGTGTATAGTCTAATCTATAGTCTAGTCTATAGTCTAGTCTATAGTCTAGTCTATAGTCTAGTTTACAGTCTAGTATATAGTCCAGTCTATAGTCCGGTCTATAGTCCAAGGTATAGTCTCGTATATAGTCTAGTCTAAAGTCTAGCCTATAGTCTAGTACATAATCTAGTCTACAGTCTAGTCTATAGTCTATTCTATGTTTTTTTTTTTATTGGTTCTCACACAGCTTCCCTTTTACAAAAGGAGTGCAAACGTATACAAAACAGTTTACAAAAACTTTCCACATTTACCCAAAACATATTTGTTTCCCTTTCACAATTACACACTTCTAACAAATGCTAAAATGAAATGTTACAAAGAACAAAAACACGAACTAATAAAACTTTAATTCAATTTCATTTCAATATGTTTAAATTGTTCAAATAATCAAACATATTTAACAAAACAATTCATTTAGTGAATGATGTTGATGATGATAATACTTACAACTGATGAATATGATGAGAATACGATGTATAAATACTACATTCTTGACTTGAAGCACCAAAAAAAACGAATTCGAATAAAATGGAATAAATTTGTATAAAAGGGAAAACAAAAAGCATTTCAACAAAAGCTCTGATTACATACAAAAAACGAGCTAAAATTCCAAGTAGTAAGTATTTATACATATGTATGAATATTGTACGCAACAATAAAAAAGGAGGAGAAGAGCAAAAAACATTTAACACACTCAGACAGAATAATTTTGAAATTGGTAAAAAAAATCAGTAAATCTCAATTGCGATATAAGGGAGGCTTAGATCCTTATAAAATAAATAAATGTTCGAACTCGAAAAATTTGGAATGATTTTAATATTGTTTGAAATAAATCTGTTACTTTAAATATGTTTTTATTTTAAGTGTTATTTTGGAATTCTAATGTCCTAAATCAGTGACACCCTAATGTTATTTATAAAATACTTGTATGAACCATGTACTTACATATTAACATATCATCCAAAATTGTTTTTGTGTTTGTTGGGAAAACTGAATTGAAACTGTAAGTTTGAACAAATCAAATTTTTTCACACAAATACAAATGCTTCTACACAAAACCCTGCAGTTTTGAAAATAATAAATTAACAACTTTACACGAACAAACTGTACGAAAGCAAACTGTAATTTTAATTTGTTCATGTATTTAAAGCTAGACTCTGTTTCAGCAATACCGATTGAGTTCCTCATTCTACAGGGTTTATTTATTTAAGTGGCATAATTTGTGAGGAAATTATAGTTGAAGAATGTACAAAAATGAGAGAAAAACAAAGAATTTCTTTTTTTTTGTTTAAAAATACAAATCAGAACCATATTGTGTAAATATTCACTTATATAAAAATACTGATGAGTTGTAAAAAAATGTATCTGAAAGTGATCCTTAGAAGCTTCATTTTGAACATTTAAAGTGTGACAAGTAGCAGAT
>NW_023996914.1:0-27500 GCF_015586225.1 Lucilia sericata
TCGCATTTTTTCCTCTTAGCGCCTTTTTCGAAAAAGGCGCTAAATTAGCGCTTTTTCAAGAAATTAAAAATCTTTTTAATAACATAAAATTATTCTAGTTTAACAATAAAGATAAAACGGAATAATTTTAGACAGTACTCTGCCGTACAAATTTATTAAAGTTCCTTTTTCTAAACTTTCCATATTATGAGTAATTCAAAGACCTTTAGTGTGATGAGTTATTTTAAAACTTTAAAACTAAAATAAACAAGTCAGAGTGCTATATTCGGCTGAGCCGAATCTTAAGTACCCTCCACCAGCTACTTATACATATATTAAAACTTTTCTAATTGATCAAATATTTGTAGAAATAAGTTTTCTCATGTCTTGAATAGAAAAAATACAAAGATTTAAACAGCTTAAATCTATTACAATTCCATGATTTATTGAACATTACAAACACCATTTTCTTTTTATTTTTATAGCGCTTAGCGATATTTAGTAGTTTGCATGTATGCATGTGTGTAAAAGATTTAAGGATTTTTAAATAAATATATATAATTTTGTTCTACACAAATTGATAATGCAACGAGTTAACTACGGTTAAAGCGCTTTTAGGGGCAGGACATAGTATGGGAGATATGACCAATTATAGACCGATCGTAAAAAATTTTTTAAGCAAAATTTCTGTTCATAAAAGCTATATTTCAGTCAAATTTTGTATCTATATCGTAATTTCGTAATAAGTAATGTGTGTTTAAGTGATTTTCTGAAGGGAACCTTGTATGGGACCGACCGCACCTATGTTATGAACCGATCGTGAAAAAATCTTGAAATAGAATTTTTGTATACAAAATTAATATTTGGGCCAAATTTTTTATCAATAGCTTTATTTGGTAATGAGTAATGTGCGTTTAAGAGATTTTCGTAAAAGGACCTTGTATGGGAGCTATGACCAATTATGTATATAAAGACAAAATTTAAAAATTCTGTATCTATATCATTATTTGGTAATGAATATTGTGCATTTAAGTGATTTTCTGGAGGGGAGCTAGCATAAGAGCTATGACCAAATATGGACCGATCGTAAAACAATTTTATAGTTTAATTTATGTATATAAGAGCAATATTTTTGCTAAATGTATGGATATCAATATTTTGTAATGAGTTATGTGCATTTAAGTGATTTTCGGGAGGGAACCTTGTATGGGAGCTATGACCAAAGTTGGACCGATCATGAAAAAATGCTCAAATAACATTTCTGTGTACAAAAGTAGTATTTATGCCAAATGTTTTATGGGTATCACTATTTGATAATGAGTTATGTGCCTTTAAGTGTTTTTCTGAAAGGGACTTTGGGAGCTATGATCAATTATGGACCGATAGGAAAACAAATTCACAGTAATATTTGTCTGTACATGAGCAATGCTTGTGCTAAACTTTATATAAATATCTTAATTTAGTAATTAGTTATGTGCGTTTAAGTGATTTTCGGAAGGGGACCTTGTATGGGAGCTATAACCAATTATGGACCGATCGGAAAAAACTTTCACAGTAATATTTTCGTGCATATGTGGATATCTTAATTTTGTAATGAGTTATGTGCGTTTAAGTGATTTTCGGGAGGGGACCTTGTATGGGAGCTATGACCAATTATGGACCGCTCGGAGAAAAATTTCACAGTAATATTTTCGTGCATATGAGCAATACTTGTACCAAATTTTATGTGGATATCTTAATTTTGTAATGAGTTATATGCGTTTAAGTGATTTTTGGGAGGGACCTTGTATGGGAGCTACGACCAATTATGGACCGCTCGGAGAAAAAATTTCACAGTAATATTTCTGTGCATATGAGTAATACTAGTACCAAATTTTATATGGATATCTTAATTTAGTAGTGAGTTATGCGCGTTTAAGTGATTTTCGGGAGGGGACCTTGTATGGGAGCTATGACCAATTATGGACCGATCAGAAAAATCTTTCACAGTAAAATTTCCTTGCGTATGAGAAATACTTATAACAAATTTTATATGGATATCTTAATTTAGTAATGAGTTATGCGCGTTTAAGTGATTTTCGGGAGGGGACCTTGTATGGGAGCTATGACCAATTATGGATCGATGGAACAAAAATTTTACAGTAATATTTCTGTATGTGAGAGCAATACTTGTACCAAATTTTATATGGATGTCTTAATTTAGTAATGAATTATTTGCGTTTAAGTTATTTTCGGGAGGGGACCTTGTATGGGAGCTATGTCCAATTATGGACCGATCCAGAAAATTTTTTCTCTGAATGAATTCTATTCACATAAGATTTTAATTTGTAAAATTTTGTAAAGATTTCGAAATTGTGACGGAAGTTATTAACAAAAAATCCATTTTCCGGGAATATGTACTTTTGTATGGGAGGTATATGAAATTGTTGACCGATTCTGGCAATTTTCAGCAGAAGTCAAGCTCTTGTGTGGAAACGAATGTATGGTGATTTTCATGGAATTATCTTGCATAGTTTTCGAGAAAATTACATCAGAATGTGTAAAAAATAATTCCGGCAAATGAAAATAATCGCTCTACAGGGGCGGACGAGGGCAACGGGGTATTATATTTTAGGAATACATTTTTAATTGCAGTGTGAGTTTTGAAACAGTTTGTAGTCGTGTCTCGTTCGGGCAGGTATAATATTGTAATATTGTAAAGTAAAAATTTACTGAATACTGAATTTTTTTTTTTCATTAATCAGTAAAAATTACTGCTTACTGATTTTTTTTTCAGTATTCAGTAAAAATTTACTGAATACTGATTTTTTTTTCAGTATTCAGTAAAAATTTACTTATTTTTTTTTCAGTAATCAGTAAAACTTCACTGCCCATCTATGGTTTATATCATCAAAAAGTTTTAAAAATGCTGAAAATCTGTTTACAGAAGTTATCATACATCCTGGCTGTACAATAAATTTGGGATATACATAGGTACAAAACGCCTTTTTAACCGTTCGTTTTTTCGGCTGATTTGAAAAACTGTTAACCAGAAACTGATTAAAAAGCTATGAAAAGTGAACCATTTAATTTGAATTATCTAGTTTCGATTATAAATCTTTGATTTCATTTGCAACATCGAAATTTTCTAGGTTCTTATTCTCAAACGATCTAGACATGTCTGTCAGTCAGTCTCTTGAAAGAACGATAGGACCTAAACTATTGTTGCAGTTTGATTGGTATTCAAAATGGACAAAATCGGTTTACATTTAGACATTGCCTCCATATAATGTTCGCTTTAGAAAATAACTTAAAAACACTAGTATTTTTATGAAATTATACTTAAATTTTTTTATTAACCAAAATTTCATATAAATTGGTAAATTGAAATTTGCGAATTGTGTTAAGTATTGTATATATATTTTTTATTTTTTTAAAAACTAATTTTACTGATTCGATAAAATTCATTTTGATTTCGATACACATTTAAAACGAAATTTTGATCACATTGGATCATAATATCATGTATAACAATATTATGATAAATACAAAAATATCATGATGAAATATTTTGACGGTATTTAATCATATGATATTTTAAAATTGTTACAATAACGATAATATGTTTAGACTACAATCATAATTTTAATCATAATATGTTGCTCTTAGAACATGGTTATCACAACCATGTTTTTTCTCAGCGTGCTCTTACAGATAATTATATCATTGTCAATAAATCGTTTAAAACCCAAAAATAAAAAAGTATTATTTTTCATTTAAAAAAAGTTCGTGTTCCCCGAAATTTAAAAACCGAACAAAGTTCGGGTTCGGCCAAATTTACCGAAGTTCGGGTTCGGTGTGCGGTACCGAACGAAATTTTGAGTTCGGTCGGACTCTAATGATCATATATATTCATATATCTCCATACATATTCATATAATTCCATATACATATCGCACACCTAGTACAAAAGTGACACAACTCAAAATTTTATTTTTGCTTTTTTATATTCTTTAAGCCTTAAGTTTAAGCCTTAAACTATACACAAGATACTTGTTTAACTCTACAAAAATATTAGTGTATTTTGTTGTTGTTGACTGTTCAAGAAAAAACGTTATGTCTTTCTTTATCTTTCAGAATTTGTAAAAAATTTGTTTCCTTTTCTTTAAAAAAATTTTTTGAGTTGTGTGACTTTTATACTGGGTGTGCGATATATTTATACATTCCCACAATTTTGTTCTAAATAAAAATGCATATTTTGAATTTTTTGTTTTTTATTGTAATATTTAAAAAGTTACATAAGAGCTTAGGATATAATTCTTTTAAAACTAAATTATTTCACTTACATTTATAAAAATTTACATTTAAGATAAAAGCTGATACATTTAATGTTGTTTAAATATAAAAACAAAGTAATAATACAAAATAAAATTTTAGCTCATAATTCACGTAATTTTATTTTTATACTTTCCACCACCATCAATGGTGATAGAGGGTATATATAAGTTTGTCATTCCGTGTGTAACACCAAGAAATATTCATCTGCGACCCAACAATATATATATTCTTGGACCTTATGAAATTCTGAGTCGATTTAGCTACGTTCGCCTGTCCGTCCGTCTGTCTGTATAAAACATTCTCACGTTAACACGAAGCAACAAAAATTAACGAAATTCACCCAAAATATTTATTATTGTCCTTGGCAGTTTGGTATTGAAAATGAGCAAAATCGGTTCACACCGGGAAAAGTTATGAATCAAATGTAATGATGTAATTTTCTCGAAAACTATGCAAGATAATTCCATGAAAATCACCATACATTCGTTTCTACACAAGAGCTTGACTCCTGCGGAATATTGCCAGAATCGGTCCACAATTTCATATACCTCCCATATAAAAGTACATATTCCCGGAAAATGGGTTTTTTGTTAATAACTTCCGTCACAATGTCGAAATCTTTGCAAAATTTTACAAATTAAAATCTTATGTGAATAGAATTCATTCAGAGAAAAAATTTTCTGGATCGATCCATAATTGGACATAGCTCCCATACAAGGTCCCCTCCCGAAAATAACTTAAACGCAAATAATTCATTACTAAATTAAGGTATCCATATAAAATTTGGTACAAGTATTGCTCTCACATACAGAAATATTACTGTGAAATTTTTTTACGATCGGTCCATAATTTTTAATAGCTCCCATACAAGGTCCCATCCCGAAAATCACTTAAACGCACATAATTCATTACTAAATTAAGATATTCATATAAGGTTTGGCGCAAGCATTGCTCATATACAGAAAATATATTACTGTGAATTTGTTTTCCTATCGGTCCATAATTGATCATAGCTCCCATACAAGGCCCCTTACAGGAAACACTTAAAGGCACATAACTCATTATCAAATAGTCATACCCATAAAAAATTTGGCATAAATACTATTTTTGTACACAGAAATGTTATTTGAACATTTTTTCATGATCGGTCCAACTTTGGTCATAGCTCCCATACCAGGTTCCCTCCCGAAAATCATTTAAACGCACATAACTCATTACAAAATATTGATATCCATACATTTAGCAAAAATATTGCTCTTATATATATAAATTAAACTATAAAACTGTTGTACGATCGGTCCATATTAGGTCATAGCTCTCATACTAGGTCCCCTGCAGAAAATCACTTAAATGCACAATATTCATTACCAAATAATGATATAGATCAGACGTCGGCGCTAGTATTGTTCTGACAACGAAGATTTTCTGCAAATTACATGTACACAACACGATCGCAGACAAACTTCTAAACAAGAGCATCAAAAATCAGCGTTGCCAATTTAGCGCTTTTGGCGCTAGATTTAGCGCCTTTTAACAACCCAAAAGTCGCATTTTTTCCTCTTAGCGCCTTTTTCGAAAAAGGCGCTAAATTAGCGCTTTTTCAAGAAATTAAAAATCTTTTTAATAACATAAAATTATTCTAGTTTAACAATAAAGATAAAACGGAATAATTTTAGACAGTACTCTGCCGTACAAATTTATTAAAGTTCCTTTTTCTAAACTTTCCATATTATGAGTAATTCAAAGACCTTTTAGTGTGATGAGTTATTTTAAAACTTTAAAACTAAAATAAACAAGTCAGAGTGCTATATTCGGCTGAGCCGAATCTTAAGTACCCTCCACCAGCTACTTATACATATATTAAAACTTTTCTAATTGATCAAATATTTGTAGAAATAAGTTTTCTCATGTCTTGAATAGAAAAAATACAAAGATTTAAACAGCTTAAATCTATTACAATTCCATGATTTATTGAACATTACAAACACCATTTTCTTTTTATTTTTATAGCGCTTAGCGATATTTAGTAGTTTGCATGTATGCATGTGTGTAAAAGATTTAAGGATTTTTAAAATAAATATATATAATTTTGTTCTACACAAATTGATAATGCAACGAGTTAACTACGGTTAAAGCGCTTTTAGGGGCAGGACATAGTATGGGAGATATGACCAATTATAGACCGATCGTAAAAAATTTTTTAAGCAAAATTTCTGTTCATAAAAGCTATATTTCAGTCAAATTTTGTATCTATATCGTAATTTCGTAATAAGTAATGTGTGTTTAAGTGATTTTCTGAAGGGAACCTTGTATGGGACCGACCGCACCTATGTTATGAACCGATCGTGAAAAAATCTTGAAATAGAATTTTTGTATACAAAATTAATATTTGGGCCAAATTTTTTATCAATAGCTTTATTTGGTAATGAGTAATGTGCGTTTAAGAGATTTTCGTAAAAGGACCTTGTATGGGAGCTATGACCAATTATGTATATAAAGACAAAATTTAAAAATTCTGTATCTATATCATTATTTGGTAATGAATATTGTGCATTTAAGTGATTTTCTGGAGGGGAGCTAGCATAAGAGCTATGACCAAATATGGACCGATCGTAAAACAATTTTATAGTTTAATTTATGTATATAAGAGCAATATTTTTGCTAAATGTATGGATATCAATATTTTGTAATGAGTTATGTGCATTTAAGTGATTTTCGGGAGGGAACCTTGTATGGGAGCTATGACCAAAGTTGGACCGATCATGAAAAAATGCTCAAATAACATTTCTGTGTACAAAAGTAGTATTTATGCCAAATGTTTTATGGGTATCACTATTTGATAATGAGTTATGTGCCTTTAAGTGTTTTTCTGAAAGGGACTTTGGGAGCTATGATCAATTATGGACCGATAGGAAAACAAATTCACAGTAATATTTGTCTGTACATGAGCAATGCTTGTGCTAAACTTTATATAAATATCTTAATTTAGTAATTAGTTATGTGCGTTTAAGTGATTTTCGGAAGGGGACCTTGTATGGGAGCTATAACCAATTATGGACCGATCGGAAAAAACTTTCACAGTAATATTTTCGTGCATATGTGGATATCTTAATTTTGTAATGAGTTATGTGCGTTTAAGTGATTTTCGGGAGGGGACCTTGTATGGGAGCTATGACCAATTATGGACCGCTCGGAGAAAAATTTCACAGTAATATTTTCGTGCATATGAGCAATACTTGTACCAAATTTTATGAGGATATCTTAATTTTGTAATGAGTTATATGCGTTTAAGTGATTTTTGGGAGGGACCTTGTATGGGAGCTACGACCAATTATGGACCGCTCGGAGAAAAATTTCACAGTAATATTTCTGTGCATATGAGTAATACTAGTACCAAATTTTATATGGATATCTTAATTTAGTAGTGAGTTATGCGCGTTTAAGTGATTTTCGGGAGGGGACCTTGTATGGGAGCTATGACCAATTATGGACCGATCAGAAAAATCTTTCACAGTAAAATTTCCTTGCGTATGAGAAATACTTATAACAAATTTTATATGGATATCTTAATTTAGTAATGAGTTATGCGCGTTTAAGTGATTTTCGGGAGGGGACCTTGTATGGGAGCTATGACCAATTATGGATCGATGGAACAAAAATTTTACAGTAATATTTCTGTATGTGAGAGCAATACTTGTACCAAATTTTATATGGATGTCTTAATTTAGTAATGAATTATTTGCGTTTAAGTTATTTTCGGGAGGGGACCTTGTATGGGAGCTATGTCCAATTATGGACCGATCCAGAAAATTTTTTCTCTGAATGAATTCTATTCACATAAGATTTTAATTTGTAAAATTTTGTAAAGATTTCGAAATTGTGACGGAAGTTATTAACAAAAAATCCATTTTCCGGGAATATGTACTTTTGTATGGGAGGTATATGAAATTGTTGACCGATTCTGGCAATTTTCAGCAGAAGTCAAGCTCTTGTGTGGAAACGAATGTATGGTGATTTTCATGGAATTATCTTGCATAGTTTTCGAGAAAATTACATCAGAATGTGTAAAAAATGCTTATTTTTTTCGAGGTTGTTTCAAATTTTGATTCATAACATTTCCGAATGTGAACCGATTTTGCTTATTTTCAATACCAAACTGCCTAGGATAATAATAAATATTTTGGGTGAATTTCGATAATTTTTGTTGCTTCGTGTTAACGTGAGAATGTTTTATACAGACAGACAGACAGACAGACGGACGGACGGACATAGCTAAATCGACTCAGAATTTCATAAGGTCCAAGAATATATATACTTTGTTGGGTCTCAGATGAATATTTCTTGGTGTTACACACGGAATGACAAAGTTATAAATACCCTCTATCACCACTGATGGTGGTGGAGGGTATAAAAATATTCACCTCTTACGCCAAAAGAATTGAAATTTGTTTCTTCTTAAATTTTCATTCCCTTCGAAGGGAAAATTGATTTCGTGAAATTCCACAACAGTTGATTTTGTTCGTAACAGCTTTTTATTGATCAGAAAATTCTATAAAAAATTCACAACAAAGGAAGTTTTTCACGTCAACAAAGGGAAATGTTGTAAATTAACTTAATTTTAGTTAGGTTAACTTGAACTTGAAATTAAAATTGCATTTCGTGAAAACTATTGATATTTTAATGTGAATAATACAAAAATAATTTTGATCGCACGAAGTTTGATTCACAAAAATTTAGCATTTTTATACCCTCCACCACCACCAGTGGTGATAGAGGGTATATATAAGTTTGTCATTCCGTTTGTAACACAAAGAAATATTCATCTGAGACCCAACAAAGTATATATATTCTTGGTCCTTATGAAATTCTGAGTCGATTTAGATATGTCCGTCTGTCCGTCCGTCTGTCTGTATAAAACACGCTCACGGTAAAACGAAGCAATGGAACTTATTGAAATTCACCCAAAATATTTATTGTTATCCTAAGCAGTTTGGTATTGAAAATCAGCGAGATCGGTGGAATAGGTTCTGAGATATGAGTAAAAATTTGGGACAACCTCGAAAAAAATTGTGTTTTTTCACATATTTAATTGTACTTTTTACAAAAACTATTGCAGATAAATTGATGAATTTTGTCAGAAATACAACACTTGGTGCCAGGATCAACTATGTTATCGGTAAATCGGTAAAATCGGTTCACAATTTCATATACCTCCCATACAAATGTACATATTCCAGGAAATTAATTTATTGTTAATAACTTCCGTTATAATGCCGATATCTTTACAAAATTTCACGAGTGAAAGTTTTATGCCAATAGAATTCATATAAATAATTAATTTTCTGAATAGGTCCATAATTGGTCATAGCTCCCATATAAGGTCCCCCTCCGAAAATCACTTAAACGCACATAACTCATTACCAAATAACGATACACATGTCTAATTTGGTAGAAATATTGCTTTTGTATACAGAAATGTTAATGTAAAATTTGTATACGATCGGCCCGTAATTGGCCATAGCTCCCATACAAGGTCCCCTTCCGAAAATCACTTAAACGCATATTTCTCATTACCAAATAAAGATATTCATACAAAATTTGGCACAAATATTGCTTTTGTATACATAAATGATACTGTAAAATTTGTTTACGATCGGTCCATAATTGGTCGTAGTTCCCATACAATGTCCCCTTTCGAGAATCACTTAAACGCATACATATTACTAATTACTAAATAATGATATTCATAAAATATTTGGCACAAATATTGTTGAATTTTGTCAGACATATAGTTTTTGGTACGGTGATCCACTGTGTTAAAAATCGAAATTGGTCCACAATTTCTTGTACCACCCATAGGGACTGAAAAACAGTGTTTACTTTTACTAATATATTAGTCAGCATTTGCCGCAAAATACACATCTGTTAAACTAATATGGCTAGTATTGATGATATTTTTATTTGCGCTGAGTTTTTCCTAGCAGCAATTAAATTTTGTTTTGCAACTGCTAGCTGCAAATTTATTTATTGTTTTTTTTTTATATTTTATTTTATGAATAAACAGTTATACCAGTGTTACAACAATCTCTAATTAAGGATAATTATTTTTCGCAACATAAAAAATAGTTTGTAAAATATACATAGTGGCACCTCCCATATGAATTAAATACAGAAATCGTTTTTCTCGGAAACTATTAGAGTCAGAATCTTCTAATTTTGACGAAAAACTTTAACTTCATTATGAACATTGGGAAAAAATGGGCAGACTTTTATTAGGGGGCTTGGAACCTCTATATGAATTAAATAAATATGTATATGTTATTGAAAATATGGCTACCCCATAAAACACAACTCAAATTAAAAGCGTTCTTTAGATGTTTTTATTATTTTGTTCTAATGAATAAACATTTTTGAGCAATGTAGTTGTAAGATAATATGCTTATACTTATAACAATTTTATAACCAAATGATAGTTTTAAATATTTTTTGTTGTAGAAATTAATAAATTTATAATCACCTTGTATAAAACAGGGTAAACACACATAATTAAAATATTTTTCGTTGAATTCTAATGAGCTTACTTTACAAATTATTCAAATCACACTGTTAAAATGTGGAAGATTATTATATAATTTTTTTTTTTGAAGAAATGTAGTTAATATTATTGTGTAATACATTAAGGAAAAAAACAAACAAATATCAAGGTAGTATTTTCTGTATTATATCATACAGAAACTATGAGAATATTTAAACTATATTTTAATAATTAATATGTCAATCAGTACAGGATATTATAGGTCGAATATCATCGATATATGGATGATAATAAATATACATATTAATATCGACATACATACATATGTACATACATACATACATACATACATACATACATACATACATACATACATACATACATACATACATGCGTACAAATGTGAAGTGAAATACTGAATATAAGCTCATGAAATGTCATAAAACTGTCAGTGTACTTACATATATACCTACATATGTTTATTTACAAATTGCAGCATCAATATTGCCAAAAAATAATAAATAAAACTACAACTGGCAGTAGCAAAACTAAAAAGTTACATTGCTGCTAGGAAAAACTAAACGCAAACAATAATAACATCAATACTCGCCATATTAGTTTAACAAATTTGAGTGTGCGCTGCTAAAGCACAAAAATATATTTGTGTTGACCTGCAATTATGTCTGCCTGCTACTAGAAATTGCAAACACGAGTTGCAATTTTTATATTAATACGAATATATATGACTGCAATTTTTAGTAGCAAAGTGATACAAAAATGATAAACTTTCATATTTATTTTATAGTCATATACAAGAGAGGTGGTGCTAGTGCTGCATATTTAAACGCTGCTGAAAAATGTATTATTTTTCGCAAAAAATTAAATAAAAAGTGTCCACGACGAACAGGGTTTGAACTTAAGATTTCTCAGTTGCCAGTTCTACGTCATACCCACTACACTATTATCTAGCTTCGTAATTGTTTGCAATTAATGATGTTCACATAGAAATTGTCTTTCCTGTTTGTGTAAAAAATTGTTGCTAAACCACGATCAAATAAAATGTACACATTGAGAAAGTGTAACTGTTTAATTTTTTATGCTATTCAGCAACATCAGTGTTAATAAAAGTTATTCAGCAGCAATGTTTTGTATAAACAGGAAATAACACGGCATTTTTATATGAAAAATATTAGTTAACGAAAGACAAAATAATGATGTGGTGCAATGGATGAAATAGAGAATTAACAAACCGAGCATCGCCGGTTCGATTCCTGGTCGATTTAAATTTTTTTGTCATAAATAATAAACATTTTTAAAAAATCCAATTAAATGTGTAACTTTTTCTAAAAACATTTGATTTCTGATTAGATTTAGCCACGTATGACCGTCTGTCGATTCATAATTCTTTTCACGATCAAATTAATAATCTTTGGCCAAAATTTTGATTATATTCTTATGTAGCTTGGCATTGAATATTGAAAAATTCGGCTCAACAATAAAAATTTAAAAATAACATTTTTTGACAACATTGAAACAAAATTTTGTTTTTTTTAATTTTTTTTCATAGGATCAACAATATTGAAAATCTATCGTTTTAAAATTAATCATATTGCCATACATTTTTCCCACAATTTGCATAGATACTTCTAGTTGATGCAGTTTGTTTGGTATTGAAAATGGGCAATATCGGTCCACGATTTCGCCTAGCACCCATATAAGGCCTCCTCCAGGTAATGACTTTATCGCTCATAACTTGCTAAGAGAAGCATCAATAGCGGTGAAATTCGGCACAAACATGTTTTATGGAAACATAAATCTCTTCGTAGAATTTTATAAGGATCGGTCCATAATTGACCCTACCCCCCATATAAAGTCCCCTTCAGAAAATGACTTTATCGCCCATAACTGGCTAAGAGAAGCATAAATTGCTGTGAAATTCAGCACAAACATGTTCTATGGGAACATAAATCTCTTTGTAAAATTTTATAAGGATAGGCCTATAATTGACCCTACCCCCCATATAAAGTCCCCTTCAGAAAATGACTTTATCGCTCATAACTGGCTAAGAGAAGCATAAATAGCGGTGAAATTCGGCACAAACATGTTTTATGGGAACATTAATCTCTTTGTAAAATTTTATAAGGATAGGTCCATAATTGACCCTACCCCCCATATAAAGTCCCCTTCAGAAAATTACTTTATCGCTCATAACTGGCTAAGAGAAGCATCAATAGCGGTGAAATTCGGCACAAACATGTTTTATGGGAACATTAATCTCTTTGTAAAATTTTATAAGGATAAGCCTATAATTGACCCTATCCCCCTTGTAAGGTCCCCTTCAGAAAATGACTTTAAAGATCATTACTAGCTTAAAACTGCAAGTGCAGCGATGAAATGCTTAAGCCCTTAATAATGGCCCTCTTCCAAATATTTCCCTGATGTTTATGTTAATATCGACATATGATTCAACATAGATCGATAATATCAAAGTTTATTTATAAGGATGATTTGATGGTGGGTATATAAGATTCGGCATGGCCGAATATAACACTCTTACTTGTTTTTAATTGCATATGTAAGGCGTAATGAAAGTAAGTGTAAAATGTTAAGGTAAATTTGAATCAATCCATAAAATTTTATAAATTACGCAACCAGTTTAAGGTGGAGGGTATTTAAGATTCGGCAAAGCCGAATATAGCACTCTTACTTGTTTTTTTATAACTTCACTGTGAAGGAAACAATTACTTGACGATTACTTCAGTTTTTTTCACAAAGTTTTGGCTCTTGGTATTTTTGGAAATGAAGAGTTTAGTATAAAATAGTTGACAACACTGTCAAAAATACAAATATTTTATTTAGTTGCTTGACAGCATTCAACAAAGCAGGTTGATGTCGCTTTGTTAAAGAAATTGCAAACACAACTTGAAAAAACAAAAACAACTTGCAAAAACAAGAGCATATTTTACAAAAACAACGTACACCCTAAATAATTTTCTAGAATGCATAACAATGAAAGTAAATAAGTTCATCTTGTTTCATATATTTTTTTTGTACATTTTAATTTGAAATGTTGTTTCTATGTGAAGAAATTATCATTCTTATGTACATTGATTACATTTTGTTTATAAATATTCGCATTTTACAGTAATGCAATTTAATCTTCAAAATTAAAAATAACCAAATATTTTTTTCGGTGCAATTTCATTGAAAAAATGCCAATAGTGTGTGTGTAGTGGTGATTTTTTTATCTGCCTCTCTATACGCCGGTATATAGAATTTTGAAATTTTGTGTTTATATACATAATTGGTCATAGCTCCCATACAAGGTCCTTTTAAGAAAATCTCTTAAACGCACATTACTCATTACCAAATAAAGCTATTGATAAAAAATTTGGCCCAAATATTAATTTTGTATACAAAAATTCTATTTCAAGATTTGTTCACGATCGGTTCATAACATGTGTGTGGTCGGTCCCATACAAGGTTCCCTTCAGAGAATCACTCACTCTATAATTGGTCACATCTCCCATACTATGTCCTGCCCCTAAAAGCGCTTTAACCGTATTTAACTAGTTGCATTATCAATTTGTGTAGAACAAAATTATATATATTTATTTTGGAAATCCTTAAATCTTTTACACACATGCATATTACTAAATATCGATACGCGCTATAAAAATATAAAGAAAATGGCGTTTGTAATGTTTAATAAATCATGGAATTGTAATAGATTTAAGCTGTTTAAATCTTTGTATTTTTATACCCTACACCACTTTAGTGGGGAGGGTATATTGGGTTTGTGCTGATGTTTGTAACATACAAAAATGTTCGTCCTTTACCAACCTTAAAGTATACCAATCGGCTTAGAATCGTTTTCTGAGTCGATTAAGCTATATCCGTCTGTCCGTCCGTCCATCTGGCTGGCTGGCTGTCCATGTAAACCTTGTGCTCAAGGTACAGGTCGCAATTCTCAAGATAATTGGATGAAATTTGGCACACACTCTTTTTTCGATGAAGCCTATTGAAAATGGTTAAAATCGGTCCATTATTTCACCTAGCCCCCATACAACAGAACCCCCCGAAAAGGGATTCTGATCTCATAATTATGTTTAAAATACCTGTATATTGATAAAAAGCGACACAGCTAAGTTTTATACAAGCCTTGATGACCTTGCCAAATTTCATAGAGTTCGGGCCGCATTTGACCCTAGCTCCCATACAAAGTCCCCTTCAGAAAATTACTTGAATATCCAACATTGACTTATAATAAACACAAATATCGCGACGAAATTCAGCACAATAAAATATTATGTAAATATAAATATATTTACAAAATTTTATCGGGCTTGGTCCGTATTTGCCCCTAGTCCCCCTATAAAGCCTCTTTCAGAAAATTAGTTTTTCATCCATAAATTACTTAAATGTATCGGAACAAGGTAATAGAAGACAAATGCTTTATTATTAAAAATAAATCGCATTTAATATTCATAACTGGCGTAGGGTATCATATGGTCGGTCACGCCCGACTATACTTTCGTACTTGTTTCTTTTTAAGACATGAGAAAACTTATTTCTACAAATATTTGATCAATTAGAAAAATATTAATATATAAGTAGCTGGTGGAGGGTATTTAAGATTCGGCTCAGCCGAATATAGCAGTATAACTTGTTATTTTTTACCCTACACCACTATAGTGGGGAGGGTATTATACGTTTGTGCTAATGTTTGTAACACACAAAAATATTGGTCCTATACCCACCTTAAAGTATACCGATCGACTCAGAGTCGACTAAGACATGTCCGTCCATCTGTCAGGCTGGCTAGCCCCCATACAACCGTGCCTTCCGAATTTGGGCTGTTTATGCCATAATTACGTCAAATATGCTATTATTTCTCTAAAAATTGCCACAAATATGTTTCATATACATATATAATATAAATGACGCTGCATATTTTCGTAATGATCGGCCCTTATTTAACCCTAGCCCCCATACAAACCCACCTTCAAAAAATTTCTTAAATGTCTAAAATTAACTTGTAACCATTTGTATCGCAATGAAACTCAACATAACTAACTGTTACTTAAAAATATATCCTTTTCCCAAATTGAATGAGTATCGGCCCATGTTTGACCTATACTCCTATGTAATTATATATTTATATTTAGAAAATTGGGTTTTTATCAATAAATTGCTTAAATACTTTGGAATTAAGGTAAAATTCAACATAAAAGTTTATGAAAAATAAAATTTTTTAAAATATACTCATGGTGTAGGGTATTATATGGTCGGCCATGCCCGACTATACTTTCCTACTTGTTTTTTTTTAATTCTTCTGTCATAGAGAATAATTCCAAAATTTTGAATTCCGAAGATATACTCACATACATACATACATACATACATACATACATACATACATATACATACATACATACATACATACATACATACATACATACATAACATACATACATACAGACATACATACATACATACATACATACATACATACATACATACTACATACATACATACATACATACATACATACATACATACATACATACATACATACATACATACATACATACATACTACCATAACATACCTACATACATACATACATACATACATACATACATAACATACATACATACATACATACATACATACATACATACATACATACATACATACATACATACATACATACATACATACATACATACATACATACATACATACATACATACATACATACATACATACATACATCATACATACATACATACATACATAACATACATAACATACATACATACATACATACATACATACATACATACATACATACATACATACATACATACATACATACATACATACATACATACTACATACATACATACATACATACATACATACATACATACATACATACATACAATACATACATACATACATAATACATACATACTACATACCATACATACACTACATACAGACCTACATCACATACATACATACATACATACATACATACATACATACATACATACTACATACATACATACATACATACATACATACATACATACATACATACATACATACTACATACATACATACATACATACATACATACATACATACATACATACATACATACATACATACATACATACATACATACATACATACATACATACATACATACATACATACATACATACATCATACATACATACATACATACATACATACATACATACATACATACATACATACATACATACATACATACATACATACATACATACATACATACATACATACATACATACATACATACATACATACATACATACATACATACATACATACATACATACATACATACATACATACATACATACATACATACATACTACATACATACATACATACATACATACATACATACATACATACATACATACATACATACATCATACATACATACATACATACATACATACATACATACATACTACATACATACATACATACATACATACATACATACATACATACATACATACATACATCATACATACATACATACATACATACATACTACATACATACATACATACATACATACATACATACATACTACATACATACATACATACATACATACATACAGACATACATACATACATACATTACATACATACATACATACATACATACATACCTACATCACATACATACATACATAAATACATACATACATACACATACATACATACATACAAACATACATACATACATACATACATACATACATACATACAGACATACATACATACATACATTACATACATACATACTAACATGACATACATACATACATACACTACATACATACATACATACATACAATACATATCATACATACATACATACATACATACATACATACATACTACATACATACATACATACATACATACATACATAGAATTGGTCCACAATTCCATGTAGCTCCCATACAAAAGTACATATTCCCGGAAAATGGGTTTTTTGTTAATAACTTCCGTCACAATGTTGATATCTTCACAAAATTTTACAACTTAAAATCTTATGTCAATAGAATTCATTCAGTGAAAAAATTGTTTGGATCGGTCCATAATTGGACATAGCTCCCATACAAGGTCCCCTCCCGAAAATCACTTAAAGGCGCATAACTCATTACCAAATTAAGATATCCATATAAAATTTGACATAAGTATTGTCCTTATGCATAGAAATATTACTGTGAAAGTTTTTTCCGATGGGTCCATAATTGGTAATAGCTCCCATACAAGGTCCCCTACCGAAAATCACTTAAACGCGCATAACTCCTTACTAAATTAAGATATCCATATAAAATTTGGTATAAGTATTGCCCATATGCACAAAAATATTACTGTCAAAGTTTTTTCCGATCGGTTCATAATTGGTCATAGCTCCCAAACAAGGTCCCCTCCCGAAAATCTTTATATACTCATTGGTATACTCATTACCAAATAAAGCTTTTGATACAAAATTTGGCACAAATATTAGTTTGGTTTACAAGCATTATATTTCAAGATTTTTTCACCATCGGTCCATAACATGGGTGCGGTCGGTCCTATGCAAGGTTGCCTTCAGAAAATCACTTGAACACACATTACTTATTACTAAATTACGATATAGATACAGAATTTGACTGAAATATAGCTTTTATGCACAGCAATTTTGCTTAAATAATTTTTTACGATCGGTCTATAATTGGTCATATCTCCCATACTAGGTCCTGCCCCTAAAAGCACTTTAACCGTATGTAAATAGTTGCATTATCAATTTGTGTAGAACAAAATTATATATATGTATTTCGAAAATCCTTAAATCTTTCACACACTTGCATACATGCACATTATTAAATATCGTTAAAGCATATCTTAGGGCGCTACAAAAATATAAACGAAAATGTTATGTTCAATAAATTTTGGAATTGTAACAGATTTAAGCTGTTTAAATCTTGGGTTTTTTTTTTTTTAAGGCATGAGAAAATTTATTTCTACAAATATTTGATCAAATAAAAAACTATTAATATAAAAGTAGCTGGTGGAGGGTATTTAAGATTCGGCTCAGCCGAATAAAGCTCTCTAACTTGTTCTATTTAATTCATATGGGGGCTTCAAGCCCCCCAGATGAAAGTCCGGTTTTTTCTCCAAAATGTTCAGATGAATATTTAGGTTCTTCGTGCAAAATTTGAAGAATTTAGTTCCATTATTTTCCCAGATAAACGAATTTTTGTATTTAATTAATATGGGAGGTGCCGCTCCCCTTATGGGTAGTCCGCCAATTTACTACCCGAAATGTTTAAATGGATGTAAAAGTTATTCGTGCAAAGTTTGAAGAGTCCAACTGTAATAGTTTCCAAGATAAACGAATTTTTGTTTTTAATTTATATGGGAGGTGCCACACCCCCTAATGCTTGTCCGTCTACTTTTTGTCCCAAATAATCATATTGACACTAAAGTGGCTCCGACAAAATTTGAGGACTCTAACTGTTATATTATCTCAAATATACGGATTTAATATTCTCTTAATAAGGGCGTGGCTCCCCGCCCACTTGGAAATTCAAAATAAAAAGTAGCCCATTACATATTCCAGACATGTGGGAATACGTTGTAAAAATTTGAAGAAAATCGGTTCAGCTGTTAAGTAGTCTATAACGTTCAAACATATAAACATACAAACAAACACACATTCATTTTTATATATATACAGTGCGAGACAAAAATTTTTAAATTATAGTAAAACATTTAATCTTTTGGTCTAATATTTAAACTAACAAGTTAGAGTGCTATATTCGGCTGAGCCGAATCTTAAATACCCTCACCCAGCAACTTTTATATTAATACCTTTTTAATTGATCAAATATTTGTAAAAATAAATTTTCTCATGTCTTAAATAGAAACATCCCAAGATTTAAACAGCTTAAATCTGTTACAAATCCAAAATTTATTGAACACTAGCTATACCCAGTGTGCTTTGCTACCCTGAAAGGAATATGTATAAATAAAAATCCCACTTAACGATTTTAAACATCCTTACTACAATAGTCTTCCAGATTTATAATATGTTACATATGAGAGATGTCAAGCAAATTATTGCAAGTTCGCCAGTTTCTATCTATCTCCAATTTCTATCTATCTATACAAAATTTGAATAATATAGAAGTTTCCAAGATGCACGAAATTTTATATTTAATTCATATATATTGTGCCAAGCCACCCATTGAAAGTCCGCCTGTTATGCTCTAAATGTTCACATGAATTTCAAAGTTCTTCATGTAAAATTTGAAGATTGTAGCTCTAATAGTTTCTCAGATATACGAATTTTTCTATTTAATTCATGTGGGGGCCAGAGATACAAGCCGAGACGGCTCAAATCGGCGGCGGCTGGCCGCCGATAATATTTTGCAAGCCGCGCCGCCGCCGACTTCTTTCGGCTCAAAAGCTAAGTCGGCTTAAACGTAGCCGCTGATAAAGATTAGAATCACACATGTATTTCAGAACATAATTTCACCAAATTGAACGGAGTTGCCACTATTTTAAATTCTTATGGCAAATTGAAAAGAGTTGCCACACAATATTGTGCTAATATTAAAATAGTGAAAACTAATATAAATGTCCATTTTCTGCAGAAAAAAACTTATATAGAGACAGGTTTCTATGTAACAGACTATTATACAAAGATTTTTCAATATAATAAACCTTATAAGGTCAATTTCTAAAGAAAAAGTTAAATTGAGCCGACAATTTAGCCGCCGCCGATATTTTCTGTAATAAGCCGCCGCCGCCGACCCAAAATGGTTGCGCCGCCGCCGCCGATCATTTCCCATCGGCTTGTATCTCTGGTGGGGGCTTCAAGCTCCCCACATAAAAGTCCAAAATGTTCAGATGAATACTAAACTAATTTGTGCAAAATTTTATAAATCAAGTTCTATTAGTTTCCCAGATAAAGAAATTTCATATTTAATGTATATGGGATGTGCCAAGTTCCCCATTGAAAGTCCGCCCGTTATGCTCTAAATGTTTACATGAATTTCAAAGTTCTTCATGTAAAATTTGAAGATTCTAGCTCTAATAGTTTCTCAGATATACGAATTTTTTTATTGGATTCGTATGGGGGCTTCAAGACCCCCCAGATGAAAGTCCGCTTTTTTTCCTCCAAGATGTTCAGATGAATATTTAAGTTCTTAGTGCAAAATTTGAAGAATTTAGTTCCATTAGTTTTCCAGATAAACGTATTTTAGTCTTTAATTAATATGGGAGGTACCGCTCCCCTCAAGGGTAGTCAATTTATTACCCAAAATGTTTAGATGGTTGTTCAAGTTATTCGTGCAAAATTTGAAGATTCTAACGGTAATAGTTTCCAAGATAAACGTATTCAATTTATATGGGAAGTGCCACGCCCCCTAATGCTAGTCCGCCTACTTTTTGTCCTAAATAATTATATTGACACTAAAGTTGCTCCGACAAAATTTGAGGACTCTAACTGGAAAAAGTAGCCTATTACCTATTCCAGACATATAGGAATACGCTGCGAAAATTTTAATAAAATCGGTTCAGCCGTTTAGTAGTCTATAACGTTCAAACATACAAACAAACACACATTAATTTTTATATATATAGACAGAAGGCAGAAGAAGATAGATTACATTTTCTTTTATATTTTTATAGCGCCCTAAGATGTTTTATCGATATTTAATAATGTGCATGTACGCATGTGTGTGAAAGATTTAAGGATTTTCAAAATACATACATATAATTTTGTTCTACACAAATTGATAATGCAACTAGTTGAATACGGTTAAAGTGCTTTTAGGGGCAGGACCTTGTATGGCAGATATGACCAATTATAGACTGATCGTAAAAAATTCTTTAAGCTAACTTTCTGTACATAAAAGCTATATTTCGTCAATTTTGTATCTATGTATATCGTAATTTAGTAAAAAGTAATGTGTGTTCAAGTGATTTTTTGAAGGGAACCTTGCATAGGACCGACCGCACCCATGTTATGGGCCGATCGTGAAAAAATCTTGAAATAGAATTTTTGTATACCAAACTAATATTTGTGCCAAATTTTGTATCAATAGCTTTATTTGGTAATGAGTAATGGGCGTTTAAGAGATTTTTGTAAAAGGACCTTGTATGGGAACTATGACCAATTATGTACATAAAGACAAAATTTCAAAATTCTGTATGTATATCATTATTCGGAAATTAATATTGTGCATTTAAGTGATTTTCTGGAGGGGACCTAGTATGAGAGCTATGACCAAATATGGACCGATCGTTAAACAATTTTATAGTGTAATTTATATATGTATATAAGAGCAATATTTGTGCTAAATGTATGGATATCAATATTTTGTAATGAGTTATGTGCGTTTAAGTGATTTTCGGGAGGGAACCTTGCATGGGAGCTATGACTAAGGATGGACCGATCGGAAAAAAATTTTACAATAATATTTCTGTGCATATGAGCAATACTTGTACCAAATTATATGGATATCTTAATTTAGTAATGAGTTATGTGCATTTAAGTGATTTTCGGGAAGTGACCTTGTATGGATGCTATGACCAATTATGGACCGATCGGAAAAAAATCACAGTAATATTTCTGTATATGTGAGCAATACTTGTACAAAATTTTATATGGAGTTATTTTCGGGAAGGGTCCTTGTATGGGAGCTATGACCAATTATGGACCTATCGGAATAAAATTTCACAGTAATATTTCTGTATGTGAGAGCAATACTTGTACCAAATTTTATATGGATATCTTAATTTAGTAATGAGTTATGTGCGTTTAAGTGATTTTCGGGAGGGGACCTTGTATGGGAGCTATGACCAATTATGGACCGATCGGAAAAAAAAATTCACAGTAATATTTCTGTGCATATGAGCAATACTTATTCCAAATTTTATACGGATATCTTAATTTAGTATTGAGTTATGCGCGTTTAAGTGATTTTCGGGAGGGGACCTTGTATAGGAGCTATGTCCAATTGTGGACCTATCCAGAAAATGTTTTCTCTCAATAAATTCTATTGACATAAGATTTTAAGTTGTAAAATTTTGTGAAGATATCAGCATTCTGACGGAAGTATGGGAGGTATATGAAATTATGGACCGATTCTGGCAATTTTCAGCAGGAATCGAGATCTTGTGTAGAAAAGAATGTATGATGACTTTCATGAAATTATCTTGCATAGTTTTCTAGAAACATACATCAGAATGTATAAAAAATTCTTATTTTTTTCGGAGTTGTTTTAAATTTTGATTCATAACTTTTCCCGATCTGAACCGATTTTGCTCATTTTAAATACCAAACTGTTCCGGATAATAATGAATATTTTTGCTGAATTTCGTTAATTTCCATTACTTCGTTTTAAGGTGAGCGTGTTTTACACAGACAGACGGACATATCTAAATCGACTCGGAATTTCATAAGGACCCAGAATACATATATACTTTTTGAGTCTCAGATGAATATTTCTTGGTGTTACACACGGAAAAGTTTTATGTTTTCTAAAAGGGTATTAATAGAAGATATTTTTGAGCTAAAATAAATAAAAAATCCACTTAATTATACTTCAGAATAATAAAAAAAATTTTTAACTCATTTACACATATTTGGCGCGTAGTACTAAAGGAACATTTTTATTATAAGTTAACATTTTCTAGTGCAAAATTTTTAGTATTTTGTATCTTCTGTTTGGGTTCATGGCAGATTCAACTCTGAAAGTCATAATCTCGATTAGTCTGCCACACATTTCATGCGTTATGAACGTCCATACTTCATGGCAGCTCTCCCAGAGGTCAGTTGTGTTTTTACATGAGTGTTCGTAATAGTTAACCCGATTTTACCATGAATTCTTAATCGGATTTAAGTCCGAGTTAGATTTATTTCTTTTTTTATTTTTCAGAAGTATAATTAAGTGGATTTTTATTTATTTTAGTTTAAGAATATCTTCTATAAAACCCGTTTTCAAACAAGTTAGAGTGCTATATTCGGCTGAGCCGAATCTTAAATACCCTCCACCAGCTACTTTTATATTAATACTTTTTTAATTGATCAAATATTTGTAGAAATAAGTTTTCTCATGTCTTGAATAGAAAAACCCCAAGATTTAAACAGCTTAAATCTGTTACAATTCCAAGATTTATTGAACATTAAAAACCCCATTTTCTTTTATATTTTTATAGCGCCCTAAGATATGCTTTAACGATATTTAATGTGCGTGTATGTATGCTTGTGTGTGAAAGATTTAAGGATTTTCAAAATACATATATATAATTTTATTCTACACAAATTAATAATGCAACTAGTTAAATACGGTTACATTGCTTTTGGGGGCAGGACCTAGTATGGGAGATATGACCAATTATAGACCGATCGTAAAAAAATCTTTAAGCCAAATTTCTGTACATAAAAGCTATATTTCAGTCAAATTTTGTATCTATATCGTAATTTAGTAATAACTAATGTGTATTCAAGTGATTTTCTGAAGGGCCACTTACATGGCACCGACCGCACCCATATTACGGACCGATCGTGGAAAAATCTTGAAATAGAATTTTTGTATACCAAACTAATATTTGTGCCAAATTTTGTATCAATAGCTTTATTTGGTAATGAGTTATGCGCGTTTAATTGATTTTCGCGAGGGGACCTTATATGGGAGCTATGACCAATTATGGACCGATCGGAAAAAAATTTCACAGTAATATTTCTGTGCATATAAGCATTACTTGTGCCAAAGTTTATACATATGTATATCTTAATTATGTAAGTAGTTATGCGCGTTTAAGTGATTTTCGGGAGGGGACCTTGTATGAGAGATGTGACCAATTATGGACCGATCGGGAAAAACTTTCATAGTAATGGTTCAGTGCATATGAGCAATACTTATTCCAAATTTTATATGGATATCTTAATTTAGTAATGAGTTATGCGAATTTAAGTGATTTTCGGGTGGGGACCTTATATGAGAGCTATGTCCAATTATAGACCGATCCAGAAAATTTTTTCACTCAATCAATTCTATTGACATAAGGTTTTAATTTGTAAAATTTTGTGAAGATATCAGCATTCTGACGGAAGTTATTAACAAAAAACTCATTTTCCGGGAAATATGTGCTTTTGTAAGGGAGGATTCATAACTTTTCGCGATGTGAACCGATTTTGCTCATTTTCAATGCCAAACTGTACCGGATAATAATGAATATTTTAGGTGAAATTGATTAAATTATATTGCTTCGTTTTAACGTGAGCGTGTTTTACACAGACAGACAGACGGACGGACGGACAGACGGACATAGCTAAATCGACTCAGAATAAACATAAGCACCCAGAATATATATACTTTGTTGGGTCTCAGATGAATATTTCTTAGTGTTACACACGGAATGACAAACTTATATGTACCCTCTATCACCACTGATGGTGGAGGGTATAAAAACTCATTTTCCGGGTATATGTACTTTTGTATGGGAGGTATATGAAATTATGGACCGATTCTAGCAATTTTCAGCAGGAATCAAGATCTTATGTAGAAACGAATGTATGATAACTTTCATTAAATTATCTTGCATAGTTTTCGAGAAAATTACATCAGAATGTATAAAAAATGCTTATTTTTTCGGAGTTGTAATTTCGAGAAAATTACATCAGAATGTATAAAAAATGCTTATTTTTTCGGAGTTGTTTTAAATTTTGATTCATACCTTTTCCCGATGTGAACCGATTTTGCTCATTTTCAATATTAAACTGTACCGGATAATAAAGAATATTTTTGATGAATTTCGTTAATTTCCATTGCTTCGTTTTAACGTGAGCGTGTTTTGCACAGACAGACAGACGGACATAGCTAAATCGACTCAGAATTTCATAAGGACCCAGAATATATATACTTTGTTGGGTATCAGATGAATATTTCTTGGTGTTACACACGGAATGACAAACTTATATATACCCTCTATCACCACTGATAGTGGTAGAGGGTATAAAAACATTAAACTTTTTAAATATCGTTTGAATATGACTGAAAGTTTAAATATTTGACCATCATTTACACATTTTTGTCTCACACTGTAGATGTAAAATATGTGTGTGTTTTTACAAAAATTGACATAAATAAGTTAAAATACATATTTAAGCCTTATGTTACTGCCAATTTTTGTATAAAAACTACCGACATAATCAGAGCTGTCAAGAGATGAATTTTTGAACGTTTTACTTTAATTATGCTGCACATACATACGTACTTAGCCTGTGTGTTAAAAACTAAATACGAGCTTATTGTAAATAAGTATGTCTAGGATCAAATCCCTAAGTTGTGTTGTTCATATTTCGGGCATTAAAAGATTTTTCTAAATATTAAAATCGATTGATTTTTATGTGGAACCAACTCACGCACCCAGCACATGACAAACATCATAGACATGTATATACTACTACCTTCTGTACTGTTTAATGGGGTGTTGTACGTTATATACATTAAAAACTCACATGCCAACCACATTTTCTTTTTTATTTTCTTAGTATATAATAATAACTTTTTTATAAAGGTATATGTAATTGCGAATTTTCGCATTTTGTTTTTCTCATTTTCCTGTTTTCCTTTTTTGCATTGCTAAGCCAGACATATGTGGCGCAACCGTAAAAAATTGAAAATATTATACCGTGAGCTCTGTCAATTTAATTAATCAAATTTTTTATCTCTTTGTTTTTTATTTAATGTGTTTTTTGCAGTTGTTTCCTTTTCCTAGAAAAAATCCTCCCCGTATGCGCACACACGTAAATACACATATTACATACAAACATATTTCCATTATTTATGCACTTTTATATATTCTATATTTTTTGCCTCTGGTTCACCCTTAACATTTTTTAAATTTTTTTTATGTTGGGTTCGGTTTTAGAGACATGTACCCACTCGTTTTTTTTTTCTAGTGGTGGTTATATCGTGTAGTCGTTCTGCTTGCTATTAATTCAAAATTAAACAAGTAAGAGTGCTATATTCGGCTGTGCCGAATCTTATATACCCACCATCAAATCATGTGTCTTAAATTTCAAGTGAATTTCGGAAAATGGACCTACCAATACTGTATAAATCGAAGCTTTTGCTACCACAATTTAAACATTAATGGGATTTTTTCTGAACTGATTTATATAAAAATGAATTTGTGCTTGTTTGTATGTTTGAACGTTATAGATAACGGTTGAACCGATTTTCTTCAATTTTTTACAGCGTATTCCAGTATGTCTGGAATAGGCTATTTTTTATTTAGTACAAAAAGTAGACGGAATAGTATTAGGAGACGTGGCACCTCCCATATAAATTAAATACAAAACTTCGTTTATCTAGGAAACTATGACAGTTAGAATCTTCAAATTTTGCACGAATAAGTTTTACATCCATTTAAACATTTTGGGTAATAAATTGAAGGACTACACATGAGGGGAGCGGCACCTCCCATATTAATTAAATACAAAATATCGTTTATCTGGGAAACTAATGCAACTAAATTCTTCAAATTTTGCACGAAGAACTAAAATATTCATCTGAACATTTTGA
>NW_023996915.1:0-30143 GCF_015586225.1 Lucilia sericata
GCACTAACTAACTAACTAACTAACTAACTAACTAACACTAACTAACTAACTAACTACTAACTAACTAACTAACTAACTAACTAACTAACTAAACTAACTAACTAACTACTAACTACTAACTAACTAACTAACTAACTCAACTAACTAACTAACTAACTAACTAAACTAACTAAAACCTAACTAACTACTAACTAACTAACTAACTAACTAACTAACTAACTAACTACTAACTAACTAACTAACTACTAACTAACTAACTAACTAACTAACTAACTAACTACTAACTAACTAACTAACTAACTAACTACTAACTAACTACTAACTAACTAACTAACTAACTACTAACTAACTAACTAACTAACTAACTAACTAACTAACTAACTAACTAACTAACTAACTAACTAACTAACTACTACTACTAACTAACTACTACTAACTAACTACTAACTAACTAACTAACTACTACCTAACTACTAACTAACTAACTAACTAACTAACTAACTAACTAACTAACTAAACTAACTAACTACTAACTAACTAACTAACTAACTAACTAACTAACTAACTAACTAACTACTAACTAACTAACTAACTAACTAACTACTAACTAACTAACTAACTAACTAACTAACTAACTACTAACTAACTAACTAACTAACTAACTAACTACTAACTACATAACTAACTAACTAACTAACTAACTAACTAACTACTAACTACTAACTACTAACTAACTACTAACTAACTAACTAACTAACTAACTAACTAACTACTAACTAACTAACTAACTAACTAACTAACTAATAACTAACTAACTAACTAACTAACTAACTAACTAACTAACTAACTAACTAACTAACTAACTAACTAACTAACTACTAACTAACTAACTAACTAACTAACTAACTAACTAACTAACTACTAACTAACTAACTAACTAACTACTAACTAACTAACTAACTAACTAACTAACTAACTAACTAACTACTAACTAACTAACTAACTAACTAACTAACTAACACTAACTAACTAACTAACTAACTAACTAACTACTAACTAACTAACTAACTAACTAACTACTAACTAACTAACTAACTAACTAACTAACTAACTAACTAACTAACTAACTAACTAACTAACTAACTAACTAACTACTACTAACTAACTAACTAACTAACTAACTAACTAACTAACTAACTAACTACTAACTAACTAACTAACTAACTAACTAACTAACTAACTAACTAACTAACTAACTAACTAACTAACTACTAACTAACTAACTAACTAACTAACTAACTAACTACTAACTAACTAACTAACTAACTAACTAACTAACTAACTAACTAACTACTAACTAACTAACGAACTACTAACTAACTAACTAACTAACTAACTAACTAACTAACTAACTAACTAACTAACTAACTAACTAACTAACTAACTAACTACTAACTAACTAACTACTAACTAACTAACTAACTAACTAACTAACTAACTAACTAACTACTAACCTAACTAACTAACTAACTACTAACTAACTACTAACTAACTAACTAACTAACTAACTAACTAACTAACTAACTAACTAACTAACTACTAACTAACTACTAACCTAACTACCTACTAACTACTAACTAACTAACTAACTACTAACTAACTAACTAACTAACTAACTAACTAACTAACTAACTAACTAACTAACTAAACTACCTAACTACTAACTAACTAACTAACTAACTAACTAACTAACTAACTACTAACATAACTAACTAACTAACTAACTAACTAACTACTAACTAACTAACTAACTAACTACTACTAACTAACTACTAACTAACTAAACTAACTAACTAACTAACTACTACTAACTAACACTAACTAACTAACTAACTAACTAACTAACTACTAACTAACTAACTAACTAACTAACTAACTACTAACTAACTAACTAACTAACTAACTAACTAACTAACTAACTAACTAACTAACTACTAACTAACTACTAACTAACTACTAACTAACTAACTAACTAACTACTAACTAACTAACTACTAACTAACTAACTAACTACTAACTAACTAACTAACTAACTAACTAACTAACTAACTAACTAACTACTACTAACTAACTACCTAACTACTAACTAACTAACTAACTAACTAACTAACTAACTAACTAACTAACTAACTAACTAACTAACTAACTAACTAACTAACTAACTAACTAACTAACTAACTAACTAACTAACTACTAACTAACTAACTAACTAACTAACTAACTAACTAACTAACTAACTAACTACTAACTAACTAACTAACTAAACTAACTACTAACTAACTAACTAACTAACTAACTAACTAACTAACTAACTAACTAACTAACTAACTAACTAACTAACTAACTAACTACTAACTAACTAACTAACTAACTACTAACTAACTACTAACTAACTAACTAACTACTAACTAACTAACTAACTAACTAACTAACTAACTAACTAACTAACTAACTACTAACTAACTAACTACTAACTAACTAACTACTACTAACTAACTAACTAACTAACTAACTAACTAACTACTAACTAACTAACTAACTAACTACTAACTAACTAACTAACTAACTAACTAACTAACTACTAACTAACTAACTAACTAACTAACTACTAACTAACTAACTAACTAACTAACTAACTAACTAACTAACTACTAACTACTAACTAACTACTAACTACTACTAACTAACTAACTAACTAACTAACTAACTAACTAACTAACTAACTAACTACTAACTAACTAACTAACTAACTAACTAACTAACTAACTAATAACAACTATAACTACTAACTAACTAACTAACTAACTAACTAACTACTAACTACTAACTACTACTAACTAACTAACTAACTAGTTCTAGTTCAGTTCTAGTTCAGTTCTAGTTCAGTTCTAGTTCAGTTCTAGTTCAGTTCTAGTTCAGTTCTAGTTCAGTTCTAGTTCAGTTCTAGTTCAGTTCTAGTTCAGTTCTAGTTCAGTTCTAGTTCAGTTCTAGTTCAGTTCTAGTTCAGTTCTAGTTCAGTTCTAGTTCAGTTCTAGTTCAGTTTCTAGTTCAGTTCTAGTTCAGTTCTAGTTTCAGTTCTAGTTCAGTTCTAGTTCAGTTCTAGTTCAGTTCTAGTTCAGTTCTAGTTCAGTTCTAGTTCAGTTCTAGTTCAGTTCTAGTTCAGTTCTAGTTCAGTTCTAGTTCAGTTCTAGTTCAGTTCTAGTTCAGTTCTAGTTCAGTTCTAGTTCAGTTCTAGTTCTTCTAGTTCAGTTCTAGTTGAGTTCTACTTCAGTTCTACTTCAGTTCTAGTTCAGTTCTAGTTCAGTTCTAGTTCAGTTCTAGTTCAGTTCTAGTTCAGTTCTAGTTCAGTTCTAGTTCAGTTCTAGTTCAGTTCTAGTTCAGTTCTAGTTCAGTTCTAGTTCAGTTCTAGTTCAGTTCTAGTTCAGTTCTAGTTCAGTTCTAGTTCAGTTCTAGTTCAGTTCTAGTTCAGTTCTACTTCAGTTCTAGTTCAGTTCTAGTTCAGTTCTAGTTCAGTTCTAGTTCAGTTCTAGTTCAGTTCTAGTTCAGTTCTAGTTCAGTTCTAGTTCAGTTCTAGTTCAGTTCTAGTTCAGTTCTAGTTCAGTTCTAGTTCAGTTCTACTTCAGTTCTAGTTCAGTTCTAGTTCAGTTCTACTTCAGTTCTACTTCAGTTCTAGTTCTAGTTCAGTTCTAGTTCAGGTCTAGTTCAGTTCTAATTCAGTTCTAGTTCAGTTCTAGTTCAGTTCTAGTTCAGTTCTAGTTCAGTTCTAGTTCAGTTCTAGTTCAGTTCTAGTTCAGTTCTAGTTCAGTTCTAGTTCAGTTCTAGTTCAGTTCTAGTTCAGTTCTAGTTCAGTTCTAGTTCAGTTCTAGTTCAGTTCTAGTTCAGTTCTAGTTCAGTTCTAGTTCAGTTCTAGTTCAGTTCTAGTTCAGTTCTAGTTCAGTTCTAGTTCAGTTCTATTTCAGTTCTAGTTCAGTTCTAGTTCAGTTCTAGTTCAGTTCTAGTTCAGTTCAGTTAACTAACTAACTAACTAACTAACTAACTAACTAACTAACTACTAACTAACTAACTAACTAACAACTAACTAACTACTAACTAACTAACTAACTAACTAACTAACTAACTAACTAACTACTAACTAACTAACTAACTACTACTAACTAACTAACTAACTAACTAACTACTAACTAACTAACTAACTAACTAACTAACTAACTAACTACTACTAACTAACTAACTACTACTAACTAACTAACTAACTAACTAACTAACTAACTAACTAACTAACTAACTAACTAACTAACTAACTACTAACTAACTAAACTAACTAACTACTAACATAACTAACTAACTAACTAACAACTAACTAACTAACTAACTAACTAACTAACTACTAACTAACTAACTAACTAACTAACTAACTAACTAACTAACTAACTAACTACTAACTACTAACTAACTAACTAACTAACTAACTAACTAACTACTAACTAACTAACTAACTTACAAAACTAACTAACTAACTAACTAACTAACTAACTAACTAAACTAACTACTAACTAACTACTAACTAACTAACTAACTAACTACTAACTACTAACTACTAACGAACTAACTACTAACTAACTAACTAACTACTAACTAACTACTAACTACTAACTAACTAACTAACTAACTACTAACTAACTAACTAACTAACTAACTACTAACTAACTAACTAACTAACTAACTAACTAACTAACTAACTAACTACTAACTAACTAACTAACTACTAACTACTAACTAACTAACTAACTAACTAACTACTAACTATTCTAGTTCAGTTCTAGTTCAGTTCTAGTTCAGTTCTAGTTCAGTTCTAGTTCAGTTCTAGTTCAGTTCTAGTTCATTTCTAGTTCAGTTCTAGTTCAGTTCTAGTTCAGTTCTAGTTCAGTTCTAGTTCAGTTCTAGTTCAGTTCTAGTTCAGTTCTAGTTCAGTTCTAGTTCATTCTAGTTCGTTCTAGTTCAGTTCTAGTTTCAGTTCTAGTTTCAGTTCTAGTTCAGTTCTAGTTCAGTTCTAGTTCAGTTCTAGTTCAGTTCTAGTTTCATTTCTAGTTCAGTTCTAGTTCAGTTCTAGTTCAGTTCTAGTTCAGTTCTAGTTCAGTTCTAGTTCAGTTCTAGTTCAGTACTAGTTCAGTTCTAGTTCATCTATTCGGTTCTAGTTCAGTTCTAGTTTGAGTTCTACTTCAGTTCTACTTCAGTTCTAGTTCAGTTTCTAGTTCAGTTCTAGTTCAGTTCTAGTTCAGTTCTAGTTCAGTTCTAGTTCAGTTCTAGTTCAGTTCTAGTTCAGTTCTAGTTCAGTTCTAGTTCAGTTCTAGTTTCAGTTCTAGTTCAGTTCTAGTTCAGTTCTAGTTCAGTTCTAGTTCAGTTCTAGTTCAGTTTCTACTTCAGTTCTAGTTCAGTTCTAGTTCAGTTCTAGTTCATTCTAGTTCAGTTCTAGTTCAGTTTCTAGTTCAGTTCTAGTTCAGTTCTAGTTCAGTTCTAGTTCAGTTCTAGTTCAGTTCTAGTTCAGTTCTAGTTCAGTTCTACTTCAGTTCTAGTTCAGTTCTAGTTCAGTTCTACTTCAGTTCTACTTCAGTTCTAGTTCTAGTTCAGTTCTAGTTCAGTCTCTTTCAGTTCTAATTCAGTTCTCGTTCAGTTCAGTTCTAGTTCAGTTCTAGTTCAGTTCTAGTTCAGTTCTAGTTCAGTTCTAGTTCAGTTTCTAGTTCAGTTTCTAGTTCAGTTCTAGTTCATTTCTAGTTCAGTTCTAGTTCAGTTCTAGTTCAGTTTTAGTTCAGTTTCTAGTTCAGTTCTAGTTCAGTTCTAGTTCAGTTCTAGTTCAGTTCTAGTTCAGTTCTGTTCAGTTCTAGTTTCAGTTTCTAGTTCAGTTCTAGTTCAGTTCTAGTTCAGTTCTAGTTCAGTTCTAGTTTCAGTTCTAGTTCATTCATTAACTAACTACTAACTAACTAACTACTAACTAACTAACTACTAACTAACTAACTAACTAACTAACTAACTACTAACTAACTAACTACTAACAACTAACTAACTAACTACCTAACTAACTAACTAACTAACTAACTACTAACTAACTACTAACTAACTAACTAACTAACTAACTAACTAACTACTAACTAACTAACTAACTACCTAACTAACTACTAACTAACTAACTAACTAACTAACTAACTAACTAACTAACTAACTAACTAACTAACTAACTAACTAACTACTAACTACTAACTAACTACTACTAACTAACTAACTAACTAACTAACTAACTAACTAACTAACTAACTAACTACTAACTACTAACTAACTAACTACTAACTACTAACTAACTAACTACTAACTAACTAACTAACTACTAACTAACTAACTACACTACTACTAACTAACTAACTAACTAACTACTAACTAACTAAACCTAACTAACTAACTAACTACTACTAACTACTAACTAACAACTAACTAACTAACTAACTAACTAACTAACTAACTACTAACTAACTACTAACTAACTAACTAACTAACTAACTAACTAACTAACTACTAACTAACTAACACTAACTAAACTACAACTAACTAACTACCTAACTAACTACTAACTAACTAACTAACTAACTAACTAACTAACTAACTAACTAACTAACTAACTAACTAACTAACTAACTAACTAACTAACTAACTAACTAACTAACTAACTAAACTAACTAACTAACTAACTCAACTAACTAACTAACTAACTAACTAACTACTACTAACTAACAACTAACTAACTAACTAACTACTAACTAACTAACTAACTAACTAACTAACTAACTACTAACTAACTAACTAACTAACTAACTAACTAACTAACTAACTAACTACTACTACTAACTAACTAACTAACTAACTAACTAACTAACTAACTAACTAACTAACTAACTAACTAACTAACTAACTACTAACTAACTAACTAACTAACTATAACTACTAACTAACTAACTACTAACTAACTAACTAACTAACTAACTACTAACTAACTAACTAACTAACTAACTAACTAACTAACTAACTAACTAACTAACTACTAACTAACTAACTAACTACTAACTAACTAACAACTAACTAACTAACTAACTAACTAACTAACAACTACTACTAACTACTAACTAACTAACTAACACTAACTAACTAACTAACTACTAACTAACTAACTACTAACTAACTAACTAACTAACTAACTACTAACTACTACTAACTAACTAACTAACTAACTACTAACTAACTAACTAACTAACTAACTACTAACTAACTAACTAACTAACTACTAACTAACTAACTAACTACTAACTACTAAAACTAACTACTAACTACTAACTAACTAACTAACTAACTAACTAACTAACTAACTAACTAACTAACTAACTAACTACCACTAACTAACTACTAACTACTAACTAACTAACTAACTAACTACTACTCACTAACTAACTAACTAACTAACTAACTAACTAACTAACTAACTAACTAACTAACTAACTAACTAACTACTAACTAACTACTAACTAACTAACTAACTAACTAACTAACTAACTAACTAACTAACTAACTACTACTAACTAACTAACTAACTACTACTAACTAACTACTAACTAACTAACTAACTACTAACTAACTACTAACTAACTACTAACTAACTAACTAACTAACTAACTACTAACTAACTACTACTACTAACTAACTAACTACTAACTAACTACTAACTAACTAACTAACTACTAACTAACTACTACTAACTAACTACTAACTAACTAACTAAACTAACAACTAACTACTAACTAACTAACTAACTAACTACTAACTAACTAACTAACTAACTACTAACTAACTAACTAACTAACTAACTAACTAACTAACTAACTAACTAACTAACTATAACTAACTACTAACTAACTAACTACTAACTAACCTAACTAACTAACTAACTAACTAACTAACTAACTACTAACTAACTAACTAACTAACTAACTAACTACTAACTACTAACTAACTAACTAACTAACTAACTAACTAACTAACTAACTAACTAACTAACTAGTTCATTCTAGTTCAGTTCAGTTCTAGTTCAGTTCTAGTTCAGTTCTAGTTCAGTTCTAGTTCAGTTCTAGTTCAGTTCTAGTTCAGTTCTAGTTCAGTTCTAGTTCAGTTCTAGTTCAGTTCTAGTTCAGTTCTAGTTCAGTTTCTAGTTCAGTTCTATTCAGTTCTAGTTCAGTTCTAGTTCAGTTCTAGTTCAGTTCTAGTTCAGTTCTAGTTCAGTTCTAGTTCAGTTCTAGTTCAGTTCTAGTTCAGTTCTAGTTCAGTTCTAGTTCAGTTCTAGTTCGGTTCTAGTTCAGTTCTAGTTCAGTTCTACTTCAGTTCTACTTCAGTTCTAGTTCAGTTCTAGTTCAGTTCTAGTTCAGTTCGTTCAGTTCTAGTTCAGTTCTAGTTCAGTTCTAGTTCAGTTCTAGTTTTCAGTTCTTTCAGTTCTAGTTCAGTTCTAGTTCAGTTCTAGTTCAGTTCTAGTTCAGTTCTAGTTCAGTTCTAGTTCAGTTCTAGTTCAGTTCTAGTTCAGTTCTAGTTCAGTTCTAGTTCAGTTCTAGTTCAGTTCTAGTTCAGTTCTAGTTCAGTTCTAGTTCAGTTCTAGTTCAGTTCTATTCAGTTCTAGTTCAGTTCAGTTCTAGTTCAGTTCTAGTTCAGTTCTAGTTCAGTTCTAGTTCAGTTCTAGTTCAGTTCTAGTTCAGTTCTAGTTCAGTTCTAGTTCAGTTCTAGTTCAGTTCTAGTTCAGTTCTAGTTCAGTTCTAGTTCAGTTCTAGTTCAGTTCTAGTTCAGTTCTAGTTCAGTTCTAGTTCATTCTAGTTCAGTTCTAGTTCAGTTCTAGTTCAGTTCTAGTTCGTTCTAGTTCAGTTCTAGTTCAGTTCTACTTCAGTTCTACTTCAGTTCTAGTTCAGTTCTAGTTCAGTTCTAGTTCAGTTTCTAGTTCAGTTCTAGTTCAGTTCTAGTTCAGTTCTAGTTCAGTTCTAGTTCAGTTCTAGTTCAGTTCTAGTTCAGTTCTAGTTCAGTTCTAGTTCAGTTCTAGTTCAGTTCTAGTTCAGTTCTAGTTCAGTTCTACTTCAGTTCTAGTTCAGTTCTAGTTCAGTTCTAGTTCAGTTCTAGTTCAGTTCTAGTTCAGTTCTAGTTCAGTTCTAGTTCAGTTCTAGTTCAGTTCTAGTTCAGTTCTAGTTCAGTTCTAGTTTCAGTTCTACTTCAGTTCTAGTTCAGTTCTAGTTCAGTTCTACTTCAGTTCTAGTTCAGTTCTAGTTCTAGTTCAGTTCTAGTTCAGTCTAGTTCAGTTCTAATTCAGTTCTAGTTCAGTTCTAGTTCAGTTCTAGTTCAGTTCTAGTTCAGTTCTAGTTCAGTTCTAGTTCAGTTCTAGTTCAGTTCTAGTTCAGTTCTAGTTCAGTTCTAGTTCAGTTCTAGTTCAGTTCTAGTTCAGTCTAGTTCAGTTCTAGTTCAGTTCTAGTTCAGTTCTAGTTCAGTTCTAGTTCAGTTCTAGTTCAGTTCTAGTTCAGTTCTAGTTTCAGTTCTAGTCAGTTCTAGTTCAGTTCTAGTTCAGTTCTAGTTCAGTTCTAGTTCAGTTCTAGTTCAGTTCTAGTTCAGTTCTAGTTCAGTTCTAGTTCAGTTCTAGTTCAGTTCTAGTTCAGTTCTAGTTCAGTTCTAGTTCAGTTCTAGTCAGTTCTAGGTCAGTTCTAGTTCAGTTCTAGTTCAGTTCTACTTCAGTTCTACTTCAGTTCTACTTCAGTTCTAGTTTCTAGTTCAGTTCTATAGCCTATAATACAGAATATAGTCTAGAATAGGCTCTAGTTCAGATTATGGTCTAGTCTCTATTTTAAACTAGTCTAGTTTATCTTTTACTCTATAGTCTGTTTTATAGTTTAGTCTGTGGTGTAGTCTTTAGTCTACTTTCTAGACTATAGTCTGGTCTGTTGTACTCACTATTTTTGTTAAGTGCATTTAATATTGACATTTCCCTGTCATAATTACTTAACGGTTTAACTAAAAAGCTTTTACTCTTTAACAGAGAGTGTTTAAACAAGAGTAAAAGAAATGAACTTAAACCCATAAACAGAGTTGTTTAAGACATTTAACAGTTTCAAACAAAAAAACAGAGTTGCTTAGAAAAGGCTAAAATATTGTTTAAGGGAAATTGGAAAGAATTTAGTAAATTAATAAGAATTGTATTTATTATAATAATAAGAAATATATTAAATTATATGTAAGGGGAGTTAAACTAGGTATAGCTTTCAAAATTAAAGGTTGAGTTAAAAGTTCTTAAACCTATTTTTAGCAACTGAGCAAAATAACGGATTTTATTGATTAACAGAAGGAGAGGAGCATACGGTAGTTTTTTTTTCTTTTGTGCTGGATATTTTTTTTCTTCCGCAGCGAGTGTTGGTTACGGTTTTTCTGTGTGACGAGTTAACAGTAAGCTACAGACGTCCTTGCTGGATTTTCTGACTCGTGTATTTTTGTCTTTTTTGGTGAATTAAACAAACATAAAACAAGAAATAACGGTGTTTAACGTTTGCCAGTTTTGTCAACGCATCAAAAATTATATAGAAAAAGTAAAGGAAAAAAATAGAATATTTTTTTTTGTGAAAAAGAATTTGAACAAAAAAAAAGAAACTTTTTTACTACTAAGAAAACATTGTCCGGGTACTAGAGAAATTTATATATATAAAGGCAAGCTCTTACGTAAATATTGAAAAATTTTATTTTAAAAATAAAATTTTAATAAAATTAAGTAATAAGTTTATTAATAAAAGAAATAATAAGTTAAAAAAGTTTATGGGTAAAAATATTTAAATAATTTCAAGAAAAAAAATTGTTTAAAAAAAGGACTTTTGTGACAAGAAGAAAAAAATTTGAAATTTATTAAAAAAGTGTTGGGTTTTACTTATTTTAAAGAAAATTTACTGAAAATTTTTTAAATTCTATTATATAGTTTAAAGAAAAAAAGTGTTATGAAACTTTTTTTAAGAAAAAAAGTTCAAAATTTTTACCAGGAAATTGAGGTTTTCAGAGGCATTTGACATATAATTGAGCATGACTAATGATTACATAAGTTTTTCTTTGCAAGACAATTAAAATTTTACAAAACAGTTATAGAATAAAACTTGATTAATAAAGTTTTTTATTAATTAATTAAGAAATTTAAAAAATTTTATAAAAATTTCTTTCTAAAAACCTTAAAAAAAACTTTAATAACTTTAAAATTTGCGAAATAAAAAAAGTTTTAAGTAAAACTTTCTTTAAAATTTGACTTAACTAGGTCAGTTATTGAATTTCCAATAATCACAACAACTCTACTCGCTACATGATATATAATTTTACCGTTAAAGGAAAAAAAATCGGGGAAGAATTGAAGAGTATAAAAGGGGGGGCCGCAGAGCAAAAAGAGAACACAAGCTTTCTTTTCCATCTCAACTTACAGGAAATTATATAAATATTTCATTAAAAACAGGATATTTTCAAATACTAACAGCAGCAGCAGCAACAACAACAACAACATATCCCCTTAATTTTTACATTTCCTGTTTCAGCTCAATTCAAAAAAAAAAAAAAAACAGGCAAAAGAGTACAAAATCATCAGTTATATCAGCAAAAATGAAAAATCAATTTTCTTGTCAAATTCTTTCTTGTTGTTGTTGTATTATTTTCCACTTTTCATTTATTCCCTTTTAAGCTTTTCGTTTTTTTTTTTTTTTTGTTCTTCTTCCTTTTCATAGCATTTCACGTTGCCATGTTAAATTTAAAAACAACTAACTAAAGGAAAACTCTACATCTCTCTCTTTTTCTCGTTCTCTCTCTCTCTATAACACTCTTTCATTTGGCAGTGTTGCCAAAGACTGTTTTCTTTCATAATTGTATAACAAGTGCTCTATAGAATAGAAATAAATTCAATTAATTTTTATCAATAGATAAAAGAAAATTTTAAGGTTTTGTAACACTATAACAACAAAAAAAGAAAGAAAAAATAAAAGAGGTCATTGCATAATTTTCTCTTGAAATTGGGGTCAAATGAGGTCATTACTTAAAGTTGTTCGAAGATTAAAAAAATATTATGCAAATCAAAACTTAACTAAAACACCTCTTTCTTTTTTGATACCGTTTTTGCAACCAAATATATAAATATTTGCAGGTTCTGCAAAATCGTAAGAAGCAATTCTATAACAAAATAATTTCACAGGACTTTTCAGGCAACTTAAATAAAAACTTTACTTAGATTTCCTTTTAAGAAAAATATGTGGAATATTTTTTATAGAGTTTAAACAATAAACGACTTCATAGTTTTGTTCCTAAACGAGTTCCTAGTTTTGGTCCTAAACTAGACTATAGTTTTGACTAAGGACTATACTCTAGTTCAGACTTATAACAAAAAGAGTAGGTTTAAGGTTTTAAAGTACAATATAATTTTTCCGTCGTACTAGACTATAGGCTAAATTATAAATTAGAATGCAGCCTAGACTAGACTATAGATTGCACTATAGGCTAGACTATATATAAACTAGACTAGACTATACTAAACACTAAACTATTCTAGTCTATAGAGTAGATTAAATAGACTCGACTATAGACTGGACTATAGACTAGACTATACTATATGCTAGATTATAGAACAAACTACAATATAATAGACTACAGACTTCACTATAGCTTTGAATATAGATTAGACTATAGATTAGATTATAAGGTAGACTGTGGACTAGACTCTATCTATACTAGTCTATGAAACAGAATGTAGATTATACTATAAACTAGAATATAGACTAGACCATAGACTAGACCATAGACTAGACTATAGACTAGACTATAGACTAGACTATAGACTAGACTATAGACTAGACTATAGACTAGACTATAGACTAGACTATAGACTAGACTATAGACTAGACTATAGACTAGACTATAGACTAGACTATAGACTAGACTATAGACTAGACTATAGACTAGACTATATACTAGACTATAGACTAGACTATAGACTAGACTAGTAGACTATAGACTAGACTATAGACTAGACTATAGACTAGACTATAGACTAGACTATAGACTAGACTATAGACTAGACTATAGACTAGACTATAGACTAGACTATAGACTAGACTATAGACTAGACTATAGACTAGACTATAGACTAGACTATAGACTAGACTATAGACTAGACTATACTATAGACTAGACTATAGACTAGACTATAGACTAGACTATAGACTAGACTATAGACTAGACTATAGACTAGACTATAGACTAGACTATAGACTAGTCTATAGACTAGACTATAGACTAGACTATAGACTAGAGTATAGACTAGACTATAGACCAGACTATAGACTAGACTATAGACTAGACTATAAACTAGACTAGACTATATACTAGACTATAAACTAGACTAGACTATATACTAGACTATAGACTAGACTATAGACTAGACTATAGACTTGACTATAGACTAGACTATAGGCTAGACTATAGACTAGACTATAGGCTAGACTATAAGCTAGACTATAGACTAGACTATAGACTAGACTATAGACTAGACTATAGATTAGACTATAGACTAGACTATAGACTAGACTATAGACTAGACTATAGACTAGACTATAGACTAGACTATAGACTAGACTATAGACTAGACTATAGACTAGACTATAGACTAGACTATAGACTAGACTAGACTATAGACTAGACTATAGACTGGACTATAGACTAGACTATAGACTAGACTATAGACTCGACTATAGACTAGACTATAGACTAGACTATAGACTAGACTATAGACTAGACTATAGACTAGACTATAGACTAGACTATAGACTAGACTATAGACTAGACTATAGACTAGACTATAGACTAGACTATAGACTAGACTATAGACTAGACAATAGACTAGACTATAGACTAGACTATAGACTAGACTATAGACTAGACTATAGACAGACTATAGACTAGACTATAGACTAGAAGACTATAGACTAGACTATAGACTAGACTAGACTAGACTATAGACTAGACTATAGACTAGACTATAACTAGACTATAGACTAGACTATAGACTAGACTATAGACTAACTATAGACTAACTATAGACTAGACTATAGACTAGACTATAGACTAGACTATAGACTAGACTATAGACTAGACTATAGACTAGACTATAGACTAGGACTATAGACTAGACTAGACTAGACTATAGACTAGACTATAGACTAAGACTATAGACTAGACTATAGACTAGACTATAGACTAGACTATAGACTAGACTATAGACTAGACTATAGACTAGACTATAGACTAGACTATAGACTAGACTATAGACTAGACTATAGACTAGACTATAGACTAGACTATAGACTAGACTATAGACTAGACTATAGACTAGACTATAGACTAGACTATAGACTAGACTATAGACTAGACTATAGACTAGACTATAGACTAGACTATAGACTAGACTATAGACTAGACTATAGACTAGACTATAACTAGACTATAGACTAGACTATAGACTAGACTATAGACTAGACTATAGACTAGACTATAGACTAGACTATAGACTAGACTATAGACTAGACTATAGACTAGACTATAGACTAGACTATAGACTAGACTATAGACTAGACTATAGACTAGACTATAGACTAGACTAGACTAGACTATAGACTAGACTATAGACTAGACTATAGACTAGACTATAGACTAGACTATAGACTAGACTATAGACTAGACTATAGACTAGACTATAGACTAGACTATAGACTAGACTATAGACTAGACTAGACTAGACTAGACTATAGACTAGACTATAGAATCGACTATAGACTAGACTATAGAATCGACTATAGACTAGACTATAGACTATACTCTAGACTGTAGACTAGGACTATAAACTATACTGTATACTATAGACGAGATAGGCTATACAATAGTCTATAGGCTAAACTACAACTAACCGAATTGAATTGAAGTTTTTTCCGGAAAATAATTTCTTTAAGGCGAACATATTTCAAATTTATTACTTTAATGACCAGAATTTGTTAAAGTTTGAGGACCCATGGGCATATGATTAATATTAAGTTTGAGGTTGTGCCGGGAAAATTTAAATGTTTTTTTTTAGATAAAGATTTCTATAGATTAAAGAAATTTGGGTTTTACTTATAAAATTATTTGTTTAATTTCAAATTTTATTTAAAACAAAATATTTAATAATGTAGAAGTGCTCAAAGTAATGCATAATTTTAAAATGAACTTTTTAAAATTTCGTTGAGAATTTTATTGTGGACTCAATGGCGCTTAATGTTTCCAAAATGTTTAAAATTTTTAAAATTTGTATCGATGGTACTAAAAACTCTTAATTAAACATTTGTTTGATTTCAAATGCTTGTGATTATAAGCTGTTTAAAAATTTATATGAAACTGATATTAATTTGAAAAGCCGGCTTTGTTGTGAGTAAAATAGCTTTCGATTTTTTCAAATCGGTTAAAATTTGTGGAACTTGTTACAGTTTTAATAAAACCCTTTAACAAAACATTTCCTTCTATATAGTTTTCAAGCAGCACCTAAAAGTTTGCTATGAAAATATCATAGGAGGAGGCGTATGAGCAATTTATTATAACTTTTAGAAAAACGTTTGTTTTTTCCTTTAAAAAAGCTGAAAACCGAATAGAAAAAGAAATCCAGCCACGATGTTTTTTATTAAAAAACACCATTTTAGTTTTTTCTCTAAATAGTGTGAACCAGTCTAATATACACTTTAAGTAAGTAAGTGTGAGAGGTTTTGTAGTTCAGTTTAGTTTTTAGCACTCATCTCATTCCCTGTTTTTTTTTCTCCTTCTTCACAAAAGGGCTTTAACTACAAAGTGTAGTTAAAAAGCTAACATTTCAATCCAATTAAATTGTTCTTTCTGCCAACAACAAGACTAGTAAAAGCAACAACAACATTTATATCTACAACTAAAACCACAGCAGCAGCAACAACAACAACAATAAGAAAGCAATTTTTGCTGACAAGACACTAAAGCACAGAACAACATAAAAACATGCACAAGCAAACAAACAAACAACAGACAAAGCATACAAGAAAGCACTCTTCGTAGGCAAAGTACGAGTACTAGAGCGAGGTTTGTGAGTAGGTTGGTGAATAGTTCAGTTTTTTTTTTTTTTTTTTTTTTTTTGTGAGTAGTTCTTAAGACCATTCATTTTCTCTTCGTATATTTGTTATTTGTTTTCTTTTTTTCTACTTCTGATAGTTTTAATATATATGTAAGTGAGTGTGTTTGTAAAAATGTTTGTGTGAGCATGTAATTAGGTCGTTTATAGCGTCATCATTATATTGAGTTTAATAGCAAAATGCACAAAACAACAAAAATAATAAAAAAATGGAAAATACACACACACATAACCACAAAACAATAAAACAGAAAAATGACACAGTTACACACATCGAACAGAGCGAGAAACAGAGAGAAAGGAAGAATAGCACTATAAAAAATAAACCAACAACAAAAATGAGTTTAAAACACTTCGACCAACAACTATAATAATAACAACAACGTGGACAAAATCAAAATGAATTGTACTCAATAGGTCGTGAACATGTATAACTGCAATTTTTTGCTGTTTGATGACAAGGATAACAGAGAGAAGTAAGCAAATGGTACAATTTATTGAGGAAGAGAACAATGGCTATAATACAATTGACATATTTGGAGGCAATTTTAATAGTTTTTTTCCAGCTAGTTTATTTAAGTGTGTCTTTTGAGCAATTACTTAAAATGATGATAAAATAAATTTGTTTGGTTTTAGGTTATGGAAGTTGTTGGTATTAAACTGGAAGAGAAATAGAACTAGAACAGAACTAGAATAGAACTAGAACAGAACTAGAACAGAACTAGAACAGAACTAGAACAGAACTAGAACAGAACTAGAACAGAACAGAACTAGAACAGAACTAGAACAGAACTAGAACTGAACTAAAACAGAACTAGAAGAGAACTAGAACAGAACTAGAACAAAACTTGAACAGAACTAGAACAGAACTAGAACAAAACTAGAACAGAACTAGAACAGAACTAGAACAGAACTAGAACGGAACTAGAACAGAACTAGAACAGAACTAGAACAGAACTAGAACAGAACTAGAACAGAACTAGAACAGAACTAGAACAGAATTAGAACAAAACTAGAACAGAACTAGAACAGAACTAGAACAGAACTAGAACAGAACTAGAACTAGAACAGAACTAGAACAGAACTAGAACAGAACTAGAACTAGAACAGAACTAGAGCAGAACTAGAACAGAACTAGAACAAAACTAGAACAGAACTAGAACAGAACTACAACAGAACTACAACAGAACTACAACAGAACTACAACAGAACTACAACAGAACTACAACAGAACTAGAACAGAACTAGAACAGAACTAGAACAGAACTAGAACAGAACTGGAACAGAACTGGAACAGAACTAGAACAGAACTAGAACAGAACTAGAACAGAACTAGAACAGAACTAGAACAGAACTAGAACAGAACTAGAACAGAACTAGAACAGAACTAGAACAGAATTAGAACAGAACTAGAACAGAACTAGAACAGAACTAGAACAGAACTAGAACAGAACTAGAACAGAACTAGAACAGAACTAGAACAGAACTAGAACAGAACTAGAACAGATCTAGAACAGAACTAGAACAGAACTAGAACAGAACTAGAACAGAACTAGAACAGAACTAGAACAGAACTAGAACAGAACTAGAACAGAACTAGAACAGAACTAGAACAGAACTAGAACAGAACTAGAACAGAACTAGAACAGAACTAGAACAGAACTAGAACAGAACTAGAACAGAACTAGAACAGAACTAGAACAGAACTAGAACAGAACTAGAACAGAATTAGAACAGAACTAGAACGGAACTAGAACTGAACTAGAACTGAACTAGAACTGAACTAGAACAGAACTAGAACAGAACTAGAACAGAACTAGAACAGAACTAGAACAGAACTAAAACAGAACTAGAACAGAACTAGAACAGAACTAGAACAGAACTAGAACAGAACTAGAACAGAACTAGAACAGAACTAGAACAGAACTAGAACAGAACTAGAACAGAACTAGAACAGAACTAGAACAGAACTAGAACAGAACTAGAACAGAACTAGAACAGAACTAGAACAGAACTAGAACAGAACTAGAACAGAACTAGAACAAAAGTAAAACACAACTAGAACAGATTAGAAGCGAACTACAGTTAAACTGGATCTAACTAACTGAAGTTTCAACTTTTTCATTTAAAAGTAAAATATTTCATAATTACATATTTTAAACTCTAGGGCGTATGATTAATATTAATTTAGAGTTTATGTAAATAAAGTATTCACCTCCTGAACGACAGTCCCTATACTGTTCAACAATATTATATACAGTTTAGTTTTCGTAAGGTTCTCTTCTATGATTACACAATTTTCAAAAGATTTGAACAAAACAAAAGTTATAGAACTCAAAAGAAGTTTTATATAAATTAATAAGTTTTCATAGAAATTCGTTAAAGAAAAAAGTTGCAAAAAATACAAATCATATGTTTAGCCCTTTATAACTAACAAAAAAATGAACTTTATAGTAGAAATATCTACAATTTGATTATTTTATTACACAATTCATCCAACTAGTATTCTGTTACAAACAATAAAAACCCAAAACTATAGTAAAAACCTCAAGAAAATAACCGTACAACGAATACAATTAATCCAACCAATAACCGCAGAGAAAACTATAACTAGAAGCAGAACGTAACAAAAAAGAAAAGCAACAATGATACAAAAGAACTACATAGTTTTCTTAAAAAAAAATAAAACTTTTTAGCCATGTAATACATATTTACATAATACTAACAAGATCTAGTATAAAGATAAAGATATAACCAACAAATCCACTGAGATTTAATTATACTACGAGCACTTATTATGATGACTATTGAGTTGTTTTAAATTGGGTTAACGAAAAAAATCTTTTACTTTTTTTAACAGCAGAAAAAAAGTAAAGCATACATTTTAGTGCTTGAAATGTTAATCAATTGTGTTGAGTGCATATTGTCTGTAAGAATGTATGTGTGTGCGTGAGTCAATTTATATGAGTGAAAGTGTTGTTGTTGTTTTGTATAGTCATTTTTATAATATAAAATTGAGTTTCCGCTTGTGATATTATTTAGAAATGTTGCATGTTTTTAGGGGGTTGTGATTTATTCAACTGTTTTATTATTTTCAACTGTTTCTAAGGTGGAAATTTTATTTATATTTAGCTGAGAAATTGATTTTGTAATAAATTGAATAACCGGAAGAACATAATTTCAATAAATTTTAAAAGAACAGAACTGAACAGAACTAGAATAGAACTAAAACAGAACTAGAACAGAACTAGAACAGAACTAGAACAGAACTAGAACAGAACTAGAACAGAACTAGAACAGAACTAGAACAGAACTAGAACAGAACTAGAACAGAACTAGAACAGAACTAGAACAGAACTAGAACAGAACTAGAACAGAACTAGAACAGAACTAGAACAGAACTAGAACAGAACTAGAACAGAACTAGAACAGAACTAGAACAGAACTAGAACAGAACTAGAACAGAACTAGAACAGAACTAGAACAGAACTAGAACAGAACTAGAACAGAACTAGAACAGAACTAGAACAGAACTAGAACAGAACTAGAACAGAACTAGAACAGAACTAGAACAGAACTAGAACAGAACTAGAACAGAACTAGAACAGAACTAGAACAGAACTAGAACAGAACTAGAACAGAACTAAACAGAACTAGAACAGAACTAAAACAGAACTTGAACAGAACTAGAACAGAACTAGAACAGAACTAGAACAGAACTAGAACAGAACTAGAACAGAACAGAACAGAACTAGAACAGAACAGAACTAGAACAGAACTAGAACAGAACTAGAACAGAACTAGAACAGAACTAGAACAGAACTAGAACAGAACTAGAACAGAACTAGAACAGAACTAGAACAGAACTAGAACAGAACTAGAACAGAACTAGAACAGAACTAGAACAGAAACTAGAACAGAACTAGAACAGAACTAGAACAGAACTAGAACAGAACTAGAACAGAACTAGAACAGAACTAGAACAGAACTAGAACAGAACTAGAACAGAACTAGAACAGAACTAGAACAGAACTAGAACAGAACTAGAACAGAACTAGAACAGAACTAGAACAGAACTAGAACAGAACTAGAACAGAACTAGAACAGAACTAGAACAGAACTAGAACAGAACTAGAACAGAACTAGAACAGAACTAGAACAGAACTAGAACAGAACTAGAACAGAACTAGAACAGAACTAGAATTGAAATGCAGTTGAATTTTTTTCTCTTTTTTATTAACAAAATCTAAGCCTAATAAATAAACTGAAAAGTAATTAATTTATCTAACACAATATATCTATTATTAGAAATTCAAATTATTGTAATATTGTATTAAACACGATTTGAATATATAATTATTAACTGAGAAAAAAAATTTAAGTTATTAAACAAATTTTTTTTGTTCTTTCTCTCATTTCTATAGAAACACTCGATAAGGCGGCATGTTGTTGATTTAACAAATTTAACGTTTAAACCGTAAAATACCAAAATATTCTCTATTTAAGTTTTTCAGTTTTATTAAACAAAAACGAGAAATTATTAAACAAAATAGCAAAAAAAATATATATAATAAAATATTGCGTGTTTCATTATTGATTTAATTCAAACGAAACGTATTGAAGAATTAAACGGACGTACAAAAAAACGAAAGAACGAGTGATAGGAAAAAACTAAAATTCCAAGTGATTTTTGTTAAACGTATTTTAACGGGGTTTGTCTATTACACGTACAAGTGCGTGTTTTATTAAATAACGTTAAAACTATAAAGGAGACAAGCTTCCCTCCTTCCTCCCACAGTCAATAAAACAAAACTAACAAGAAAAGTAAAAGAAACAGTTAAAGGAAAATCTAACAAACAACAAAACTACCAACAACAGTTGACCATGTCACCATTTATGGAAAGAACATTACTTTTGGTTGCCCTATTGGCCTGCCTGCAAGGTGAGTCTTATATTTGTTATAAATAGTTTTAAATTAATTAAAAATACAAGTTTTTTATACTAATTTAATTAATAGCTAGTTTCCTCTACAAAGTATTAAATTGTTATAAAATTTCTCCCCCTTTTTAATTAAATTGCATTATTTCGATTACTTTGCTTTTAATTGTTTAACAGTTCTAAGAAAATTACTTATTTATTCTAATATTTAGTTTCAATTTAATTTTTTATGATGATTACATTTTCTCTCTATTTTTTTATTAAACGTAATGACAGCTGTTCTCTGAACTGTCATTATTAGCTTATAATAATTAAATGTCAAATTTATTTGACAGCGTTTATAAACAAAATAATATAATAGAAAAAAAATAAAGTTGGATATAACTTATAAAAATAAAATTAGTTTCTACGTTATTGAAATGTTATTCAAATTGTCAACTGATAATGAATTAAAAATGGAATGTACTAGAATCGAAGTAGAACAGAACTAGGACTCAACTAGAACTGAAGTGGAACTGGACAAGAAATGAACTAAAACTGCTAGAACTGAACTAGACCTAAACTAGAAATGAACTAGAACAGAACTAGAACTGAACTAGAACAGAACTAGAACAGAACTAGAACAGAACTAGAACAGAACTAGAACAAAACTAGAACAGAACTAGAACAGAACTAGAACAGAACTAGAACAGAACTAGAACAGAACTAGAACAGAACTAGAACAGAACTAGAACAGAACTAGAACAGAACTAGAACAGAACTAGAACAGAACTAGAACAGAACTAGAACAGAACTAGAACAGAACTAGAACAGAACTAGAACAGAACTAGAACAGAACTAGAACAGAACTAGAACAGAACTAGAACAGAACTAGAACAGAACTAGAACAGAACTAGAACAGAACTAGAACAGAACTAGAACAGAACTAGAACAGAACTAGAACAGAACTAGAACAGAACTAGAACAGACTAGAACAGAACTAGAACAGAACTAGAACAGAACTAGAACAGAACTAGAACAGAACTAGAACAGAACTAGAACAGAACTAGAACAGAACTAGAACAGAACTAGAACAGAACTAGAACAGAACTAGAACAGAACTAGAACAGAACTAGAACAGAACTAGAACAGAACTAGAACAGAACTAGAACAGAACTAGAACAGAACTAGAACAGAACTAGAACAGAACTAGAACAGAACTAGAACAGAACTAGAACAGAACTAGAACAGAACTAGAACAGAACTAGAACAGAACTAGAACAGAACTAGAACAGAACTTGAACAGAACTAGAACAGAACTAAAACAGAACTAGAACTAGAACAGAACTAGAACTAGAACAGAACTAAAACTAACTAGAACTAGAACAGAACTAGAACTGAACTAGAACAGAACTAGAACAGAACTAGAACAGAACTAGAACAGAACTCGAACAAAACTAGAACAGAACTAGAACAGAACTAGAACAGAACTAGAACAGAACTAGAACAGAACTAGAACAGAACTAGAACAGAACTAGAACAGAACTAGAACAGAACTAGAACAGAACTAGAACAGAACTTAGAACAGAACTAGAACAGAACTAGAACAGAACTAACAGAACTAGAACAGAACTAGAACAGAACTAGAACAGAACTAGAACAGAACTAGAACAGAACTAGAACAGAACTAACAGAACTAGAACAGAAACTAGAACAGAACTAGAACAGAACTAGAACAGAACTAGAACAGAACTAGAACAGAACTAGAACAGAACTAGAACAGAACTAGAACAGAACTAGAACAGAACTAGAACAGAACTAGAACAGAACTAGAACAGAACTAGAACAGAACTAGAACAGAACTAAAACAGAACTAGAACTAGAACAGAACTAGAACTAGAACAGAACTAAAACATAACTAGAACTAGAACAGAACTAGAACTGAACTAGAACAGAACTAGAACAAAACTAGAACAGAACTAGAACAGAACTCGAACAAACTAGAACAGAACTAGAACAGAACTAGAACAGAACTAGAACAGAACTAGAACAGGACTAGAACAGAACTAGAACAGAACTAGAACAGAACTAGAACAGAACTAGAACAGAACTAGAACAGAACTAGAACAGAACTAGAACAGAACTAGAACAGAACTAGAACAGAACTAGAACAGAACTAGAACAGAACTAGAACAGAACAGAACTAGAACAGAACTAGAACAGAACTAGAACAGAACTAGAACAGAACTAGAACAGAACTAGAACAGAACTAGAACAGAACTAGAACAGAACTAGAACAGAACTAGAACAGAACTAGAACAGAACTAGAACAGAACTAGAACAGAACTAGAACAGAACTAGAACAGAACTAGAACAGAACTAGAACAGAACTAGAACAGAACTAGAACAGAACTAGAACAGAACTAGAACAGAACTAGAACAGAACTAGAACAGAACTAGAACAGAACTAGAACAGAACTAGAACAGAACTAGAACAGAACTAGAACAGAACTAGAACAGAACTAGAACTAGAACAGAACTAGAACTAACTAGAACTAGAACTAGAACAGAACTAGAACTGAACTAGAACAGAACTAGAACAGAACTAGAACAGAACTAGAGCAGAACTAGAACAGAACTAGAACAGAACTAGAACAGAACTAGAACAGAACCAGAACAGAACTAGAACAGAACTAGAACAGAACTAGAACAGAACTAGAACAGAACTAGAACAGAACTAGAACAGAACTAGAACAGAACTAGAACAGAACTTGAACAGAACTAGAACAGAACTAAAACAGAACTAGAACAGAACTAGAACTAGAACAGAACTAAAACATAACTAGAACTAGAACAGAACTAGAACAGAACTCGAACAAAACTAGAACAGACTAGAACAGAACTATAACAGAACTAGAACAGAACTAGAACAGAACTAGAACAGAACTAGAACAGAACTAGAACAGAACTAGAACAGAACTAGAACAGAACTAGAACAGAACTAGAACAGAACTAGAACAGAACTAGAACAGAACTAGAACAGAACTAGAACAGAACTAGAACAGAACTAGAACAGAACTAGAACAGAACTAGAACAGAACTAGAACAGAACTAGAACAGAACTAGAACAGAACTAGAACAGAACTAGAACAGAACTAGAACAGAACTAGAACAGAACTAGAACAGAACTAGAACAGAACTAGAAGATAACAGAACTGAATTATAACAGAACTAGAAGAAGACTAGATTATAAACTTTGGAAGATTTCTTCGTTTTTAATAATTTTGTCTCTTTCTCTCTCTCTCTGTCCATTTCCAGTTACAACTGCTTTAATGTGTTACGACTGCAATAGTGAATATGATGGTCGCTGCGGTGATCCATTCGATCCTTATTCAATAGGTGAAGTTAACTGTAGTAAACAGGAACCACGTGAACATCTCAAGGATAAGTATAAACCAATTTTATGCCGTAAAACTGTACAAAAGGGTAAGATAACTTGAAAACCAAAAAAAAAAAACTATATTTATAACAAAAACATAAGGAAAATAACTAAAATTTTGGAAAATTTTCTTTTTATTTTGCATAAAATTAAACCAGTTTATGGCAAGGTGCGTATTGTAAGAGGTTGCGGTTATATACCCGATGAACGTACCGACGATAACGAGTGCCTGAAACGTTCGGGTACACATGATGTACAGGCTTTGTATTGTGCCTGCACCACTGATTTATGCAATCATGCTGCATCAACATTAAACAATAATAATAATTATTTGATTCATTTAATGCCCTACACAGTAGCTGCCCTCTTCATAATGTTTTCGTGTCAACGTATTAATTTTCATTTAAAACAAAATTCATAAATATTAATAAGAAATCAGAAATACATAATAGCAAAATAAATTAACAACTTAAATGTTAAAGAAAAGAAACTAATTCGTAACTAAAAAGGCAGAATAATAGAAGAAAAATATTGAAAAAAAAGGGATAAAATAATTAAGCTAAATTATAAAAAAAATATAAAAAAAAACAAAAAAACATTTACGCTTGACGATAAACATGATAAAGAAAAAACTTAAATAATAATAAGTTATTGAATAATTGAAAGAGTCTATATGAAAATAAAAACTTATAAAAATTTAAAACATTATTTAAAACTAAAATTAAAAAAATTTAGGTTTGAGTCTTAACAAATGAACAGCTAAAGTTTAAAGTAAAAAAATTTTGTTAATTTTTAAAAAAATTTTTGATTTTTCGTTAACAACTTCGTTAGTTTCTTGAGTTTATTTCAATTAAAAAACTTTCATTTCCAAACCATACAATAGTAAAACTGCCTAAAGATTTATTTATAAATTTTAAGTATTAATAAGGATAAGAAGAATTAATAATTAAATAGTAATTAAAAAAAAAAACTATAACAAATGTTTGGCTTTTTTCGGGAATGTTAGAGAAAATCTTAAGAACAAAAAAAATTGCTAGAAAAAAGTGGTTGTAAAATTTGTAAAACTTTTAGTTTTTTCGATTTTAATTTAAAACATTTATTTTTAAACAAAAATAATATATAAAATTATGTTCATTGAATAAAAAACCACAACAACAAGCATTAATAAATAAAAATTTTAAATAAATTTAGTGGAATTTAATAATGTAACAAAAGTTTTATTTAACTCATTAAAAACGAAATATATTTCCTTTCTGTTCTCACAATAACACTGTTTTATCTTTAGGGTTTTACAGTTTAAGATAATACTGTTCTCTTGTTAAGGTAAGACCGTAAACAACAGTTTTATCATAACAAAACAACTGCTTTATCTCAAAGAAGAGAGAGTTTTAGAGTTTCCCAGGTATTTAATTAAAAAATAAACCAGAGATCAGTTAAGTTTAGCAAAAGAGAGTTTATAAGCAAAATTTTTACAAAAATTGTGTCCAGTTTATAGAATTTTATAAAAATCTTAAGGTTTAAACATATTTAACTTTATTTAAAATAAAAAATTTTATATTTCTTTGTTAAATAACAAAAACTTATTTGATGAATGATAACAACTTTCAAAATTTCTAGTTTTTTATAAAAATTAAAAAATTTTCAACGAAATTTTTATAAATTTATTAAAAAAATCTTTAAATTTTTAAAATATTTTCAAATTATTATTAAAATCCTTTAAACATTTCAAAATTTTAACTGCTTTATCAAAAAACTTAAAAATTTTAAATTTTAATAAAAAAATATAAAAAATTATAAACTTTTTTTTTAAATTTCTTATAGAAAACTAAACTGCCAAATAAAAAATGCCATTTTTTTCTCTAATTCAAACTAAATTTATAATAAAAATTCACAAAACTGCCATTAAAATTGTAAAACATCAACTACACCAAATAAAATTGCAACAAATACTTTAAAATTTTAAAAATTAAATAGTAGAAAATCAATTATTCGAATACAAAATTTCAACAATTTTAATTTAAAATAAAATAAATTCAAATAAAACTAAAAAAGAAGAAGAAGAAGAATAAGTTCAGCTTGAAAACTCTGTTTTATTGAATACTTGATTAAGAAAAAAAATTTCGATTTAAAACTGTCTTTAAAAAAACAGAAAATAAACTTTTCTATAAAAAACTACCTTTCAGAGACTTTTCAAAAGAAAATATTTTCAAAAGGCAATTTTCTGTTAAAGATTGTCTTAGGAAGAAACTTTTCTAGAAAAAAAAACTATCTTTCAAAGATTTTTCTAAAGAAAACGTTAAAAAAATTTCTGTTAAAAACTTTATACGAGAGATAAATCTCTATTGGAAACTATCTTTAGAAGAAAACAATCTTTATAGGAGATATTTCTAAAGAAAGTTTCATCCAAGAATATATTTTCTATAGAAATTGTTCTTTAGAAAAGTTTTTTCTAGGAAAGTTATCTTCTCTATTTTCTTTGGGGAAATTTCTTCTCAAAAGAGTTTCTTAGAAAAGTAACTTCTTAAGTCTGTTTTCTATAGATTAGACTTCTCAGGACAGTTTTCATTAGAATAGTGTCTTTTCAAGACAGTTCAAGAAAAGTGTTCTTAAGGCAATTCCTTAGAAATATATCTTATATATAGAAAAGGATTTTCAGGACAGTTTTCTTTAGAAAGGCATCTTCTCAAGACAGTTTTCTATAGATAAGACTTCTCAGGAAAGTTTTCTATAGAATAGTCTTCTTAGCACAGTTTTCTTTGGAGAAGTTTATTTTTAAGACATTTTCTATAGCAGAATGTATTCTATGTTTCCATGACTTAAGAAAACACTTTTCCGTTACAAATTTGCTGTTCTTTACTGAAAACTATCTTTGCTACTGAATATTTTAAAATAATTAGAAAACATTCTTAAGAATAGACTTTTCTATTGCAAGTTGTCTTAAGAACACAAGTTCTTTTAGAATAAAACTGTCTTTCGAAGAGATTTTTCTATAGATAAGATTCTTTAAAAGGTGCGTTTCTTTTTGAAGTCTTATTTTTGAAGTTTCTTTGGAAGTCTTTTCTATAGAAAATCAACTTTAGATGGGAAGTTTGTATAGAAAAACAGTCTTAAGAACATTTTTTATAGCTACTTGTCATTCGAAGTCTTCACTATAGAAAACAGTATTTAAAATAAACTTTTTCTATAGATAGACAGTTATCTAGAAGTTATTTTTCTATTGAAATCAAAACTTTAGAAAATTTTTCTATAGAAAAACATGTTAAGATGAGTGTTTTCTATAGGAAACTGTAATAATATGTTCCTTTTATAGGAAAAATTGTTTTCTAAAGACTTTCTTTATAAAATTTGTCTTTTAAAAGAGGTATTTTTGGAAAACTTTTTTTTACAAAAACTGTTTCTACTGAAACCTCTGTTTAGAAGTCTTTTCCACAGAAAACTGTCTTAAGTTCGTCCGTTTATATTGATGCGTGTCTTTGGAAGAAACTTTTCTACTGGAAATTGTCTTAAGAAGATATAGAAAAATATCTGATTTATGAAGAAATATGTCTTTGGAAGAATTTTCTATAGAGAATTGTCTTTAAAAGTACCGTTTGTAGTGAAAAATGTTTTATGAAGATTTTTTTTATAAAAATTTGTCTTTATGAGAAACTTTTTATTGAGAAACTGTCTTTAAAATGAAAGTTTCTTTATGAAATTTCTGTTTAAAAGTCAGTGGAGAAAACTGACTTTACAACACAAAATTTCTATTGGAAATCATCTTAAGAAAGTATTTTTTTTATAGAAAACTGTTTTTAGAAGATTTTTCTATAGAAAAGTATATTAAAAATGCACGTTTTGTCTATAGAAAATACTTTTCTATATTGAAATTTCTATTGAAAATCGTCTTAAGAAAGTAATTTTTTTATAGGAAACTGTTTTTAGAAGATTTTTCTATAGAAAAGTATATTAAAAATGCACGTTTTGTCTATAGAAAATACTTTTCTACTTAGAGCTTTGTGAAGGAATCTTCTCTATTGAAAATTGTGTTTGAAAGACACTTTTCTAGAAAAATAACTGTCTTATGAGAACCCGTTTCCATAGAAACTTATCTTTAAAAGGCTTTTGTTAATAGAAAACAATCTTAGAACTTAAATTTCTAATGAAATTTTTCCTTTTGAATTATTAAATTCCACAAAATTTATTTTGAACCTAAAATGCTCTCATTTTAATAATAATTTAATAAAAATTGTAAAAAAACAAAACTCTCAGACACTAAATAGTAGTAATAACAAGGCCATTTCTTAAAAAAAAATTCTTAGATTCTGAAATAATTTCAAAAACTTCAAAAACTTAAGACATATTTCTTAAAAACAACAATTCTTTTGTGTAAATTAGTAATAAATAAATTTTTATTAAAATAAATAAAGCAGTAATAAATTATAAACATAAAAACAAAACAAAAAAACTCTCATTATTAAAAAAAAAACAATAATAAAAAAACTCCTTTAAAAAAAAATAAAAAATAAATAATTTTTTTGGAATAAACTAAAGTCCACTTTAAAACAAACACTCTACATCATTTCAATAGTAAAAAAAAAAATAATAAAAACTAATTCATCGAACTTAAATTTCTATGAAATAATAAAAAATGAACAAAAACCGTATATATTTAAAAAAATTAAAACAAACTTTATAAAGAAATATATATAAATAATAAAAATCTTCCTATGATACCATTACAAAAAAAACAGTATACATACATATTTAAATGTCATAGAGTATTAGAAAAAATAAATAAAAAAAATTTACTTAACAAAACTATATTTATTGAAAAGGAAAAAAACAAAATCTGTTCACTTTTTTTAAGTTTTGTTAATGATTTTATGAGAAAAAAAAAATATTTATCATATATGCATAACACAAAATAATATAACAAAAATAAAAAATATATTTATAAAAAAAAATTAATAAAAAAAAAATCAACATAATAGTTACAAAACTAAAAGCATATTTTTTGAATAAAACAAGATTTATAAGTGCAATTATAAGTAGAATTTTTAAAAATTTTAAGTTAAATTCTTGTCTTTTTTAATTTTAATAATTTTTATTTTTTTAAGTTAAAGAGATAACTCAAAAACAGTATTTTTTTTAGAAAATAACACAATTTTTATTTTTATGAACAATATTTTTTTCCAAAATTTTGCTTTTTAAAAATAAATAAATTAAAAATAAATAATTTTATTTAATTTTTGTTTCATAAATATATTTTAATTTATTTTTTATAAGTATGAACATTTTTAGCTTAATTCTGTAATAATTAAAAAAAATATTATTTTTTTATAATTTTTTTAAACTTTTTATAAATATTTTAAAATTTTTCATAATTTTTATAATTTTTTTATGTTTTTTATAATTTTTATTTTAATTTTTTTAACTTTTTATAATTTTTTATAATTTTTTATAATTTTTTATAATTTTTCATAATTTTTTTATATTTTTTTT
>NW_023996916.1:0-29837 GCF_015586225.1 Lucilia sericata
AAATTTTCTTTCTTTATAGAAAATTTTCGAAATATTCCTTTTTTTAGAAAATTTTCGAAATTTTTGCCTTTTTATAGAAAATTTTCGAAATTTTTGCCTTTTTTATAGAAACTTTTCGAAATTCTGTCTTTTTTATAGAAACTTTTCGAAATTCTGTCTTTTTTTATAGAAACTTTTCGAAATTCTGTCTTTTTTATAGAACGTTTTCTCTTTTTTTTATAAAAAATTTTCGAAATGTTCTATATTTTATAGAAAATTTTCGAAATTTCTCTATTTCTCTATTTTATAGAAAATTTTCGAAATTTTCTCTATTTTATAGAAAATTTTCGAAATTTTCTCTATTTTATAGAAAATTTTCGAAATTTTCTCTTTTATAGAAAATTTTCGAAATTTTCTCTATTTTATAGAAAATTTTCTTTATTTTATAGAAAATTTTCGAAATTTTCTCTATTTTATAGAAAATTTTCGAATTTTTCTCTATTTTATAGAAAATTTTCGAAATTTTCTCTATTTTATAGAAAATTTTCGAAATTTTCTCTATTTTATAGAAAATTTTCGAAATTTTCTCTATTTTATAGAAAATTTTCGAAATTTTCTCTATTTTATAGAAAATTTTCGAATTTTTCTCTATTTTATAGAAAATTTTCGAAATTTTCTCTATTTTATAGAAAATTTTCGAAATTTTCTCTATTTTATAGAAAATTTTTCGAAATTTTCTCTATTTTATAAAAAATTTTCGAAATTTTCTCTATTTTATAGAAAATTTTCGAAATTTTCTCTATTTTATAGAAAATTTTCGAAATTTTCTCTATTTTATAGAAAATTTTCGAAATTTTCTCTATTTTATAGAAAATTTTCGAAATTTTCTCTATTTTATAGAAAATTTTCGAAATTTTCTCTATTTTACAGAAAATTTTCGAAATTTTCTCTATTTTACAGAAAATTTTCGAAATTTTCTCTATTTTACAGAAAATTTTCGAAATTTTCTCTATTTTACAGAAAATTTTCGAAATTTTCTCTATTTTACAGAAAATTTTCTCTAATTATTGAAAATTTTCGAAATATTCTCTATTTTATAGAATATTTTTGAAATTTTTATAGAAATTTGTCAAAATTTTCTCTTTTATAAAATTTTCTCGAAATCTTCCCTTTTGTATAAAATTTTTTCGAAAATTTTCCTTTTTATAGAAATTTTGCGAAAACTTCCTCTAAAAAATTTTCGAAAATTTCTCTATTTTATAGAAAATTTTCGAAAATTTATATTTTTTATAGAAAACTTTCGAAAATTTTTACCTTTTATAGAAGATTTACGAAAATTCTTATTATTTATAGAATATTTTAGAAAATTTCTCTTTTTTAAAGAAAATTTTCGAAAATCTCACTTTTTTTAGAGAAAACTTCCGAAAATCTCTCTTTGTTAATAGAAAATTTACGAAAATATTTTTCTGTTTATAGAAAACTTTCGATATTTTCTCTTGTTTTTTAATTTTCGAAAATTTGTTTTAAAAAACTTTCGGTTTTTCGAAAATTTTCGATTAGTTTCACAACTTTCTTCTTATAACTTACATGAATTATAACAAATTTCATTAAAACACTAAGAAACATATTCGAAATGAAAAAAAGCACTTTGATCTAATTCGTGAATGAGTTTTTTTTTCATTTTGAATACGATCTTGCATTATAAATATATTAAATTTTAAGAAAATATAATTTAATCATATAAATTCTTATTGTATTTTGCTTTTAATTGTATTTCGAGTTTTGTATGTAAATGCTAATTGTAATTTATTCACACTTGCAAATAGTAAATTTTAAATTGATTGTTTTTTTTTTATATAAAATTTAATTTTGTATATAAAATTATATTTTAATTGTATATAAAACATAAATTCTAAAAATTGTGCAGTTTTAAAACTGTCAGTCTTCATTTTGAAAATGAAATATATGAATGAATGAATGGAGTTTTTTATATTTAATGCCAGTTAAATGTATGTAATAATGAATTTATGTATGTGTGTGAATGTGTATGTATGTATTCATGTACGTATGTATATTAGATGAAATATGCATGTAATGAAGCTTAAATTACTTACTTAAAGATATTATGATTATGATAAATATATTAAAAATGAATGAAAGAAATAATGATTTAATGAATTATAATGCTAAAGTGAAATTTTCTGATTTTAATGAACTTAAGATAATATAATTGGTTTCCATTAATACTAATAAAGTAGTAAAGTATTCGATAAAAATTAAAAAAAAATAGTATAAAATATCAAAATTAGTTTGTAATTTCAAAAGTCCTTTACAATTACAATACAGTTCATTGTTCCAGATTTTCATTAGCAGCATATTGATTAATAATATCTTCAATACAGGTCTTAACATAAGTCTTTTGTGGCTCCTCAATACTCTCCAGTTTGGGCAACATTTTCATGAGGAATAGAAAATCAGTGGATAGATTAATATTCTTATGTAATTGATTGTTGGAACTGTTGCCTACACTACTAACACTACCATTTTCTTTGCTTTGTTTAAGGCCGTTAGCAGAGTTATTGCTGTTGCTTAGTAAAGTGGAGGCATTAACAATGACCGGTGTAGCACCAATAGATTTCTCGGTTTTACAAAAACCATTGTTATTATTATTGCTGTTATAATTTAAGTTATTGGTCACACCCGTTACTACTACTCCTCCAGAGGCTGCCAAGGGCGGCCAATTATCAATTCCATTACTTTGTAGTTGTTGTTGTTGTGGATGGTATATGGCATGTTGTTGTGTTGTGGCATTGACTGGTATTATTTGTGTGGTAATTATTTTGGTACGATTCTTTTTGGTGGCAAAGTTAAAGGCAGTCTTTCATTGTTTTCATTGATTTTCAATAGGCTCCTCGATGCGTTTGTATTCTGTTCAGCTGTTACAATTTCTGTTTTACCATTTATTGCTGGAATATTATTGATAGAGCCACCAACACTATTACTACCCTTTTTCGCTTGTATACAATTGAGTATTTCGGGTAAAATCTTTTCAAATTTCTGTGGCAATTGTCCATTGGTGGTATCGGTAAATAAAGTCAATTTCTTAGAGTTATTTGTATTATCCATTTTCATTAGTTTCTCCGCTTGGTCACCACCACCAATTCTATCACTTTTTTTCCTCCATAATTAAGTACATTTTACGTTTTTGACCCGTAGCCAGGCCATTGTTAATGCCACCAGCTGCACCACCTCCACTTCCTTTAATATGGCCACCATTTGTTGCAGCATCATCAAATTTCTCTGTTATCATATAGACTTTACGATTTTTCAATGCTAAAGCATTTGATTTGGCCAGCAAACCAGCATTTAAGGTTTTTATAGCATTCTCCGTTAGTTCAGCCATTGTTGGACCTTGACTCTGCTGTTGTAGTGTGGGTGTTGTCGAAATATTTGGTGGCGGTGATTCGGCACAAGAGTGACTGCCATCACTTGTGTGCGAGATATTAGATGTTGTAGATGATATGGAATTTGTACGTTTCGGTGGTTGAACAATTATTGTCGATTGTTGTAGGGGCATTGTTGCAGTCGTCGTCATTGACGTCGAGTCCTTGAGTGATGGAGTTTTTTAAGACACTAATACGTTTCTGGAAAATAGATAATATTTTTTTTAAATCTGAGTGGCAAAGGGAGTAATAATTCTAATTCCGTGTGATAATTTTTAGAAGGTTTGATCTAGATCATGTTTAAAATTTCTAGAACTGTCTTCATGTAGCAGTTTTAAACCATTTTTTTTACAAGTTTTCTCAGATATTGATATAACTATGACAGAAAGTCTACAAACTTATCATTTATTCCCCTAGGCCATCAACATTTTGAAAGCATTAGATCTACCAAATATTTCGATGCAACATAAGTACATACATACACACATTCATCTTAAAAATTAGTATAAAAAGAAGGTAACTTTCAAAAAAATTTGAAAAGATTCTATTAAAAGGAAAAATTTCGAAAAAGTTTCTATACAAAAAAGAGACATTTCGAAAATTTTCTAAGAAAAAGGTTTTAAAATTTGAACATTTTTTATGTAAAAAGAGGAAATTTTGAACATTTTCTAGTAAAAGGGTAAAATTTTCTATGGTAAAAGTGAAAATTTGGAAATTTTCTACGAAAAAAAAAAGAAAAAAATCGAAGTTCTATAAAAAAAAGAAAAAAAATTTCGAAAGTTTTTTTATTAAAAAACAGAAAATTTCGAAAGTTTCTATAAAAAGAGGAAACTTCGAAGGTTCTATAGAAAAGAGATATAATTTCGAAAGTTTTCTATAAAAAAGAGGAAATTTCGAAACTTTCATAAAAAAAAGATATAATTTGGAAAGTTTTTTATTAAAAAGAGAAAATTTCGAAAATTTTATATAAAAAAGTGAAAACATCGAAAATTTTCTATAAGAGACAATTTCGAACAAAAAGAGAAAAATTTCGAAAATGTTCTATAAAAAAGAGAAAATATCGAAAAAGTTCTTTAGAAAAGACAAAACAAAATATCGAAAATATTCTATAGACAAAGACAAAATATCGAAAATATTCATAGAAAAGACAAATATCGAAAATATTCTATAGAAAAGACAAAATTTCGAAAAGTTCTATTAGAAAGACAAAAATATCGAAAATTTTCTATAGAAAAGACAAAATATCGAAAATTTTCTATAGAAAAGAGAAAATTTCGGAAATTTTCTATAGAAAAGAGAAAATTTCGGAGATTTTCTATAGAAAAGAGATAATTTCGAAAATTTTCTATAGAAAAGAGAAAATTTCGAAAATTTTCTATAGAAAAGAGAAAATTTTCTATAAAAAAGAGAAAATTTCGAAAATTTTCTATAGAAAAGAGAAAATTTCGAAAATTTTCTATAGAAAAGAGAAAATTTCGAAAATTTTCTATAGAAAAGAGAAAATTTCGAAAATTTTCTATAGAAAAGAGAAAATTTTCTATAAAAAAGAGAAAATTTCGAAAATTTTCTATAAAAAAGAGAAAATTTCGAAAAAAATTTCTATAAAAAAGAAAAATTTCAAAAATTTTCTATAAAAAGAGAAACTTCGAAAGTTTTCTATAAAAACGAGACAACTTCGAAAGCTTTTTATAAAAACGAGACAATTTCGAAAGTTGTTTTTATAAAAAAGAGAAAACTTCGAAAGATTTCTATAAATATTTTCTATAAAAAGGGAAATTTTTCTATTAGAGAGACAAATTTTCAGAGATTTTCTATAAAAAAAAAATTGGAAGATTTTCTATAGAGATGAAAAATTTTTGAAATTTCCTATAAAAAAGAAAAATTTTCGAAATTTTGTTTAGAAAAAAGAGAGATCTACGAGTAAACTTTTTTACAAAATTATATAACATTTTCTTTAAAAAAGAGAAATTTTCATTAAAAAAAGAAAATATTTCAGAAAAATTTCAAAATGAAACATAAGTGTTTGAAATTATTTATAAAAAGGAGAAAATTTTGAAAATTTTCTATAAACGAAAGCAAATTTTTGAAAAAATTTACGAAATAAACTCAAATTTCAACCAAACTATAGAAATTATTGGAACTGATCAACATTAGAAATAAATATACAAATATCCTTTTCTACATAACCTACGTAAAGCTTTTAATGCTTTCAATATAACAACAACTTTGTTTACATAGGGGTATATATAAATTGTCCACATATGTATGTAAATGTGCCTGTATTTATGTATGGATTCCATACTAAGGAATATGTAAATATGTACAAAAACAAATACTTTTAAAGGTAGTCTGAAAATATCTTAAATAAGAAATAACACAAAAAAAAAAAAAAACTTACCTTGAAAACATGTTCTGTGACAATATTTGTGGTGGTGGTTACGGCTGCAGACGCCATTAATGCTTCCTTTTGCATGCGTGTTGGTGTCGTTTTTATTCGCGTTTTAGCCATTTGCAGCTAAAATGTTGACAGGATTAATATTTTTTCTGTTTGTTTATTGAAAATTAAGTTTTATGGCCGAAATGTGTTAACACAAATAAAAAACTTTTAATATATTTAGCCACTCGCATAAAAAAAAACTAGAAAGAGAAAGAAATGGTATAATTAAATTAGTTTCAATTAAAAAAAGGGTTAATTTTTTAGTTAAAAATTTAAAATGAAACGTTTAAGACAAATTTCAATAAAAAAGTAAAAAAAGCTTTTTTTCAAGTTGTTATTAATGCCATCACAATTATTTTGAAAAGCATTAAAAAAGAGTTGCCAAATTTTCAGACTCTGATCATTTTTTCTATAGAAAGAATTGCCTGATTCTAATCAACTTTTATAAAGAAAAAATGATCGGATTCTGAGAGAATGTAGCAACTTTTCTACGGAAAACTGTCAGACTCTGAGTAACTTTTCTATAAAAAAGTTGTCCGATTCTGAAAAAGGCTCTAAGCAAAGATAAAGTTGTCAAAATCGGATCAAAATCTTTATAGAAAAGTTGTTGAAACCTGATCAACTTTAATATAGAAAAAGTAGTCAAACTCTAAGCAACTTTTCTATAGGAGAAGTAGTCAGACTCTGAGCAAATTTTCTATAGTAAAAGTAGTTAGACTATGAGCCACTTTTCTATAGGAAAAGTAGTCATACTCTAATCTATATGAAAAGTAATCGGAATCTATAATCTATATATCAGAAAAATAGTCAGGATCTGAGCAACTTTTATATAGGAAAAGTCAGACTCTGAGCAACTTTTCTATAGAAAAAGTAGAGATAATCTGTACAACTTTTTTATAAGAAAAGTAGTAAGAATCTGTGCAACTTTTCTATAGGAAATGTAGTCAGAATCTGAGCATCTTTTGTATAGAAAAATTTCTCAGACGATGAGCAACTTTTCTATACGAATTGTAGTTAGACTTTGAAAAACTTTCTATTGGAAAAGTAGTCAGATTCTGAACAACTTTTTCAAATTAAAAGTAGTCACACTCTGAGCAACTTTTCTATAGTAAAAGTAGTCAGACTATGAACAACTTTTCTATAGGAAAAGTAGTCAGAATCTGAGCAACTTTTCTATATGAAAAGTAGTCGGAATCGTAGCAACTTTTTTATAGGAAAAGTAGTCAGACTCTGAGCAATTTTTCTATAGTAAAATAGTTAGACTATGAACCACTTTTCTATAGGAAAAGTAGTCCGAATATGAGCCACTTTTCTATATGAAAAGTAGTCAGACTCTGAGCAATTTTCCTATAGTAAAAGTAGTCAGACTATGAGCAACTTTTCTATAGGAAAGTAGTCAGAATCTGAGCAACTTTTCTACATGAAAAGTAATCGGAACGTAGCTACTTTTCTACATGAAAAGTAATCGAAATCGATACTTTTTATGGGAAAAAGTTGCTCAGATCTGACACTTTTCTATAGGAAAAGTTGCTCATAGTCTGACTACTTTTACTATAGGAAAATTGCTCAGAGTCTGACTACTTTTCATATAGAAAAGTGGCTCATATTCGACTACTTTTCCTATAGAAAAGTGGTCATAGTCTAACTACTTTTACTATAGAAAAATTGCTCAGAGTCTGACTACTTTTCCTATAAAAAAGTTGCTACGATTCCGACTACTTTTCATATAGAAAAGTTGCTCAATTCTGACTACTTTTCCTATAGAAAAGTTGTTCATAGTCTGACTACTTTTACTATAGAAAAGTTGCTCAGAGTGTGACTACTTTTAATTTGAAAAGTTGTTCAGAATCTGACTACTTTCCAATAGAAAGTTTTTCAAAGTCTAACTACAATTCGTATAGAAAGTTGCTCATCGTCTGAGAAATTTTTCTATACAAAAGATGCTCAGATTCTGACTACATTTCCTATAGAAAAGTTGCACAGATTCTTACTACTTTTCTTATAAAAAAGTTGTACAGATTTCTCTACTTTTTATAGAAAAGTTGCTCAGAGTCTGACTTTTCCTATATAAAAGTTGCTCAGATCCTGACTATTTTTCTGATATAGATTATAGATTCCGATTACTTTTCATATAGATTAGAGTATGACTACTTTCCTATAGAAAAGTGGCTCATAGTCTAACTACTTTTACTATAGAAAATTTGCTCAGAGTCTGACTACTTCTCCTATAGAAAAGTTGCTTAGAGTTTGACTACTTTTTCTATATTAAAGTTGATCAGGTTTCAACACACTTTTCTATAAAGATTTTGATCCGATTTTGACAACTTTATCTTTGCTTAGAGCCTTTTTCAGAATCGGACAACTTTTTATAGAAAAGTTACTCAGAGTCTGACAGTTTTCCGTAGAAAAGTTGCTACATTCTCTCAGAATCCGATCATTTTTTCTTTATAAAAGTTGATTAGAATCAGGCAATTCTTTCTATAGAAAAAATGATCAGAGTCTGAAAATTTGGCAACTCTTTTTTAATGCTTTTCAAAATAATTGTGATGGCATTAATAACAACTTGAAAAAAAGCTTTTTTTACTTTTTTATTGAAATTTGTCTTAAACGTTTCATTTTAAATTTTTAACTAAAAAATTAACCCTTTTTTTAATTGAAACTAATTTAATTATACCATTTCTTTCTCTTTCTAGTTTTTTTTTATGCGAGTGGCTAAATATATTAAAAGTTTTTTATTTGTGTTAACACATTTCGGCCATAAAACTTAATTTTCAATAAACAAACAGAAAAAATATTAATCCTGTCAACATTTTAGCTGCAAATGGCTAAAACGCGAATAAAACGACACCAACACGCATGCAAAAGGAAGCATTAATGGCGTCTGCAGCCGTAACCACCACCACAAATATTGTCACAGAACATGTTTTCAAGGTAAGTTTTCTTTTTTTTTTGTGTTATTTCTTATTTAAGATATTTTCAGACTACCTTTAAAAGTATTTGTTTTTGTACATATTTACATATTCCTTAGTATGGAATCCATACATAAATACAGGCACATTTACATACATATGTGGACAATTTATATATACCCCTATGTAAACAAAGTTGTTGTTATATTGAAAGCATTAAAAGCTTTACGTAGGTTATGTAGAAAAGGATATTTGTATATTTATTTCTAATGTTGATCAGTTCCAATAATTTCTATAGTTTGGTTGAAATTTGAGTTTATTTCGTAAATTTTTTCAAAAATTTGCTTTCGTTTATAGAAAATTTTCAAAATTTTCTCCTTTTTATAAATAATTTCAAACACTTATGTTTCATTTTGAAATTTTTCTGAAATATTTTCTTTTTTTAATGAAAATTTCTCTTTTTTAAAGAAAATGTTATATAATTTTGTAAAAAAGTTTACTCGTAGATCTCTCTTTTTTCTAAACAAAATTTCGAAAATTTTTCTTTTTATAGGAAATTTCAAAAATTTTTCATCTCTATAGAAAATCTTCCAATTTTTTTTTTTATAGAAAATCTCTGAAAATTTGTCTCTCTAATAGAAAAATTTCCCTTTTTATAGAAAATATTTATAGAAATCTTTCGAAGTTTTCTCTTTTTTATAAAACAACTTTCGAAATTGTCTCGTTTTTAAAAAAGCTTCGAAGTTGTCTCGTTTTTATAGAAAACTTTCGAAGTTTTCTCTTTTTATAGAAAATTTTTGAAATTTTTCTTTTTATAGAAATTTTTTTCGAAATTTTCTTTTTTATAGAAAATTTTCGAAATTTTCTCTTTTTTATAGAAAATTTTCTCTTTTCTATAGAAAATTTTCGAAATTTTCTCTTTTCTATAGAAAATTTTCGAAATTTTCTCTTTTCTATAGAAAATTTTCGAAATTTTCTCTTTTCTATAGAAAATTTTCGAAATTTTCTCTTTTTTATAGAAAATTTTCTCTTTTCTATAGAAAATTTTCGAAATTTTCTCTTTTCTATAGAAAATTTTCGAAATTATCTCTTTTCTATAAAAATCTCCGAAATTTTCTCTTTTCTATAGAAAATTTCCGAAATTTTCTCTTTTCTATAGAAAATTTTCGATATTTTGTCTTTTCTATAGAAAATTTTCGATTTTTGTCTTTTCTATAGAAAATTTTCGAAATTTTGTCTTTTCTATAGAATATTTTCGATATTTTGTCTTTTCTATAGAATATTTCGATATTTTGTCTTTTCTATAGAATTTTCGATATTTTGTCTTTTCTAAAGAAAATTTTCGATATTTTCTCTTTTTTAGAACATTTTCGAAATTTTTCTCTTTTTGTTCGAAATTGTCTCTTATAGAAAATTTTCGATGTTTTCCACTTTTTTATATAAAATTATTCGAAATTTCTCTTTTAATAAAAACTTTCCAAATTATATCTTTTTTTATAGAAAGTTTCGAAATTTCCTCTTTTTTATAGAAAACTTTCGAAATTATCTCTTTTCTATAGAAAACCTTCGAAGTTTCCTCTTTTTATAGAAACTTTTCGAAATTTTCTGTTTTTAATAAAAAAGAACTTTCGAAATTTTCTCTTTTTTTATAGAACTTTCGATATTTTCTCTTTTTTTCGTAGAAAAATTGTTCAAAATTTTCACTTTACATAGAAAATTTCACTTTTACATAGAAAATTTTCAAATTTCCTCTTTTACATAAAAAAGGTTCAAATTTAACCTTTTTCTTAGAAAATTTTCGAAATGTCTCTTTTTTGTATAGAACTTTTTCGAAATTTTATCCTTTTAATAGAATCTTTTCAAATTTTTTTTAGAAAGTTACTTCTTTTTATACTAATTTTAAGATGAATGTGTGTATGTTATGTACTTATGTTGCATCGAAATATTTGGTAGATCTAATGCTTTCAAAATGTTGATGGCCCTAGGGGAATAAATGATAAGTTTGTAGACTTTCTGTCATAGTTATATCAATATCTGAGAAACTTGTAAAAAAAAAATGGTTTAAACTGCTACATGAAGACAGTTCTAGAAATTTTAAACATGATCTAGATCAAACCTTCTAAAAATTATCACACGGAATTAGAATTATTACTCCCTTTGCCACTCAGATTTAAAAAAAAATATTATCCTATTTTCCAGAAGAACGTATTAGTGTCTTAAAAAACTCCATCACTGCCAAGGACTCGACGTCAATGACGACGACTGCAACAATGCCCCTACAACAATCGACAATAATTGTTCAACCACCGAAACGTACAAATTCCATATCATCTACAACATCTAATATCTCCGCACACAAGTGATGGCAGTCACTCTTGTGCCGAATCACCGCCACCAAATATTTCGACAACACCCACACTACAACAGCAGAGTCAAGGTCCAACAATGGCTGAACTAACGGAGAATGCTATAAAAACCTTAAATGCTGGTTTGCTGGCCAAATCAAATGCTTTAGCATTGAAAAATCGTAAAGTCTATATGATAACAGAGAAATTTGATGATGCTGCAACAAATGGTGGCCATATTAAAGGAAGTGGAGGTGGTGCAGCTGGTGGCATTAACAATGGCCTGGCTACGGGTCAAAAACGTAAAATGTACTTAATTATGGAGGAAAAAGAAAGTGATAGAATTGGTGGTGGTGACCAAGCGGAGAAACTAATGAAAATGGATAATACAAATAACTCTAAGAAATTGACTTTATTTACCGATACCACCAATGGACAATTGCCACAGAAATTTGAAAGATTTTACCCGAAATACTCAATTGTATACAAGCGAAAAAGGGTAGTAATAGTGTTGGTGGCTCTATCAATAATATTCCAGCAATAAATGGTAAAAACAGAAATTGTAACAGCTGAACAGAATACAAACGCATCGAGGAGCCTATTGAAAATCAATGAAACAATGAAAGACTGCCTTTAACTTTGCCACCAAAAAAGAATCGTACCAAAATAATTACCACACAAATAATACCAGTCAATGCCACAACACAACAACATGCCATATACCATCCACAACAACAACAACTACAAAGTAATGGAATTGATAATTGGCCGCCCTTGGCAGCCTCTGGAGGAGTAGTAGTAACGGGTGTGACCAATAACTTAAATTATAACAGCAATAATAATAACAATGGTTTTTGTAAAACCGAGAAATCTATTGGTGCTACACCGGTCATTGTTAATGCCTCCACTTTACTAAGCAACAGCAATAACTCTGCTAACGGCCTTAAACAAAGCAAAGAAAATGGTAGTGTTAGTAGTGTAGGCAACAGTTCCAACAATCAATTACATAAGAATATTAATCTATCCACTGATTTTCTATTCCTCATGAAAATGTTGCCCAAACTGGAGAGTATTGAGGAGCCACAAAAGACTTATGTTAAGACCTGTATTGAAGATATTATTAATCAATATGCTGCTAATGAAAATCTGGAACAATGAACTGTATTGTAATTGTAAAGGACTTTTGAAATTACAAACTAATTTTGATATTTTATACTATTTTTTTTTTAATTTTTATCGAATACTTTACTACTTTATTAGTATTAATGGAAACCAATTATATATATCTTAAGTTCATTAAAATATCAGAAAATTTCACTTTAGCATTATAATTCATTAAATCATTATTTCTTTCATTCATTTTTAATATATTTATCATAATCATAATATCTTTAAGTAAGTAATTTAAGCTTCATTACATGCATATTTCATCTAATATACATACGTACATGAATACATACATACACACATTCACACAATACATAAATTCATTATTACATACATTTAACTGGCATTAAATATAAAAAACTCCATTCATTCATTCATATATTTCATTTTCAAAATGAAGACTGACAGTTTTAAAAACTGCACAATTTTTAGAATTTATGTTTTATATACAATTAAAATATAATTTTATATACAAAATTAAATTTTATATAAAAAAAAAAACAATCAATTTAAAATTTACTATTTGCAAGTGTGAATAAATTACAATTAGCATTTACATACAAAACTCGAAATACAATTAAAAGCAAAATACAATAAGAATTTATATGATTAAATTATATTTTCTTAAAATTTAATATATTTATAATGCAAGATCGTATTCAAAATGAAAAAAAAACTCATTCACGAATTAGATCAAAGTGCTTTTTTTCATTTCGAATATGTTTCTTAGTGTTTTAATGAAATTTGTTATAATTCATGTAAGTTATAAGAAGAAAGTTGTGAAACTAATCGAAAATTTTCGAAAAACCGAAAGTTTTTTAAAACAAATTTTCGAAAATTAAAAAACAAGAGAAAATATCGAAAGTTTTCTATAAACAGAAAAATATTTTCGTAAATTTTCTATTAACAAAGAGAGATTTTCGGAAGTTTTCTCTAAAAAAAGTGAGATTTTCGAAAATTTTCTTTAAAAAAGAGAAATTTTCTAAAATATTCTATAAATAATAAGAATTTTCGTAAATCTTCTATAAAAGGTAAAAATTTTCGAAAGTTTTCTATAAAAAAATATAAATTTTCGAAAATTTTCTATAAAATAGAGAAATTTTCGAAAATTTTTTAGAGGAAGTTTTCGCAAAATTTCTATAAAAAGGAAAATTTTCGAAAAAATTTTATACAAAAGGGAAGATTTCGAGAAAATTTTATAAAAGAGAAAATTTTGACAAATTTCTATAAAAATTTCAAAAATATTCTATAAAATAGAGAATATTTCGAAAATTTTCAATAATTAGAGAAAATTTTCTGTAAAATAGAGAAAATTTCGAAAATTTTCTGTAAAATAGAGAAAATTTCGAAAATTTTCTGTAAAATAGAGAAAATTTCGAAAATTTTCTGTAAAATAGAGAAAATTTCGAAAATTTTCTGTAAAATAGAGAAAATTTCGAAAATTTTCTATAAAATAGAGAAAATTTCGAAAATTTCTATAAAATAGAGAAAATTTCGAAAATTTTCTATAAAATAGAGAAAATTTCGAAAATTTTCTATAAAATAGAGAAAATTTCGAAAATTTTCTATAAAATAGAGAAAATTTCGAAAATTTTTTATAAAATAGAGAAAATTTCGAAAAATTTTCTATAAAATAGAGAAAATTTCGAAAATTTTCTATAAAATAGAGAAAATTTCGAAAATTTTCTATAAAATAGAGAAAAATTTCGAAAATTTTCTATAAAATAGAGAAAATTTCGAAAATTTTCTATAAAATAGAGAAAATTTCGAAAATTTTCTATAAAATAGAGAAAATTTCGAAAATTTTCTATAAAATAGAGAAAAATTCGAAAATTTTCTATAAAATAGAGAAAATTTCGAAAATTTTCTATAAAATAAAGAAAATTTTCTATAAAATAGAGAAAATTTCGAAAATTTTCTATAAAATAGAGAAAATTTCGAAAATTTTCTATAAAATAGAGAAAATTTCGAAAATTTTCTATAAAATAGAGAAAATTTCGAAAATTTTCTATAAAATAGAGAAATAGAGAAATTTCGAAAATTTTCTATAAAATATAGAACATTTCGAAAATTTTTTATAAAAAAAGAGAAAACGTTCTATAAAAAGACAGAATTTCGAAAAGTTTCTATAAAAAAAGACAGAATTTCGAAAAGTTTCTATAAAAAAGACAGAATTTCGAAAAGTTTCTATAAAAAAGGCAAAAATTTCGAAAATTTTCTATAAAAAGGCAAAAATTTCGAAAATTTTCTAAAAAAAGGAATATTTCGAAAATTTTCTATAAAGAAAGAAAATTTTGAAAATTTTCTATAAAAAAAGAAAATTTCAAAAATTTCCTTTTAAAAGAGATAATTTTGAAAATTTTCTTTAAAAAAGAGATTTCGAAAATTTAAAAAAAAAATTAGAAATTTTCGAAAATTCGAAAATCTTTAAAAAAGAGAAAAGGTTTGTGCTGATGTTTGTAACGCACAATAATATTGGTCCTATACCCTCCTTAAAGTATAACAATCGGATAATTTTCTGAGTCGATTTAGCTATGACCTTGTAATCAAACTTCATAAGATAATTCAAAGAAATTTGGTACATAATCTTCTATTGTCTCAGTGACGAAGCCTATTGAAAATGGTTATGATCGGTCCATTATTTCACCTAGTCCCCCTACCAATTGAACCCCCGAAAAGGGATTGTAAACCTTGTAATCAAAGTACAGGTCGCAATTTTGAAAATAATTCAATGAAATTTTGCACATTATCTTCTATTGAATCCTAATGAAAATGGGTAACATCGACCCTATATTTGACCTTGCCCCCTATACAAATGAACCCACCGAGTAAGGCTTTTAAGTTCATAATTATGTTCAATATATACGTATTTCGACAAAAAGCTGCAAAAGCAAGTTCTATACTATAGCCTTCATGGCCCTGATGATTTTTTTTGATGATAGGGTCTCATTTGACCCTAGCCACTATACAAAGCCCCCTTCGAAATATGACTTAAATGTACACAATTTTATTCAACAAAAAATGGCTAAAGTATATCTGAGACAAGGTACAATTCAACTTAAATGCTTTATTATGAACACTAAATCACATTTTCTGTTTATAACTGGTGTAGGGTATTATATGGTCGGCCTTGCCCGACTATAACTTCTTACTTGTTTTTCTATAAAGAAAATTTTCTAAAAAGTGAGCTTTAGACAGAGTTTGATATAGTCTGATAACTTTTTTCTATAGAAATGTTGCTTAGAGTCTGATAACTTTGTCTACAGCAAAGTTGCTCAATGTCTGACAAATTTTTCTATAGAAAAGTTGCTCAGAGTCTGGTATCTTTAGATAAATAGAGTTTGATAGAGTCTGGTAAAGTCTTACAATTTTTTTATGGAAAAGTTGTTTAGAGTCTTATAACTTTTCTATAGCAAAGTTGTACAAGGTCTGACAAATTTTTTTATAGAAAAGTTGCTTAGAGTCTGATAGCTTTAGATAGAGTTTGATAAAGTCTGATAACTTTTTTTTATAGAAACGTCTCTCAGAGTTTGATAACTTTTTCTATAGAAAAGTTGTTTTTATAGAACTTTTACTCAAAGTCTGATACTTTTTTCCTTGGCAAAGTTGTTCAGAGTCTGACAAGTTTTTTTCTTATATAAACTTGATTTGTGTGTGCCAACTCGGTGGGAAATTCGACGGATCGTTTCTAGATCGTGTTAGTATATATGAGGTTACGAACGTATAACATAGCATAGAAGTGGAATGGGTTCGAAAGGGTGATCGACATTTATTTATACCAATAATAATACTTGCAAGATCATCGCTTTTTACTTATTTATATACAAAACATGTTCTTAACTTAAAAAAATTTTAATAAATTTATCCTGATATTAATGATTTCTTTAAATCTGTTGATTTAACACTTCGCTTTATTCTTAGACGTGGTTTATAACCATTCTTATCTGCCGTATACATGGTTATACTTTCCGTATCGGTTTTGTCGTGAAATACTCTATACATGCCCATAACAACGGTTTCCTGTTCGGGTGTACCAGGATTCAAAATCATTTGCATTTCTTCAAGTTTACTGCCATTTGGATTTTCTACACTATAAAGTAAAGAAAATTACAAATTTAATTTATATAATACAAGTACGACTTACACTAAATGGTAACCGGCCTTGGTGGGTGCCAACTTATAGTATTTTTGCATAATTATAGGTATATAGTTTTGTAATAGATTTGAGGGTTCCGCAGCTTTTGTACTCGATATAATAACTAAAATGCCACAAAATAGTATAAATTTTGCTGCCATTTTAGATGTACTCTCTATGTTAAGATCAAAATTGATACTGATTTCATATTGTATAATAATGTTTAACTCTATACTTACATTTTGCAATAAAATTTTTTGTATTTTTACAAAAATGTCAAATCATGTACATATTTGTCTATAAATACAAGATGTTGAGTACATATTTAGTTATTTTATGTAAATAGATGTGTTAAGCTGGTATATATTTTGTATCCATCATTGAAAGCGTTTATTTTGACATCATGTTTGTAACAAATCAAAATGTTGCTTTTAGGACTATTAAAAAATCGTTTGTGCCGATATTAATTTTAATGCGAAATTTGTCGGAAGGGTACATAACATTTTCTATTGTCCAATAGAACTATTAAATGTTTGTATTAGTTTATGCAGATATATAAACTTTAAGATGTTTTTAGTTAGTATTTTAGTAGCGAGTGCTAAGTTTCTACCTAGTACGTTGAGTTTTCTATGACAATGCTTAAGTATGAAACCCGTTATAATCGGACCCATTTTACATCACATGAAGGTCCTCTCCGAAATTGAACTACATAGTTAGTTATTTAGTGAGTTATTTAAATAGTAAGTTAATTAGTTAGTTAGTTAGTTAGTTAGTTAGTTAGTTAGATAGTTAGTTAGTTAGTTAGTTAGTTAGTTAGTTAGTTAGTTAGTTAGTTAGTTAGTTAGTTAGTTAGTTAGTTAGTTAGTTAGTTAGTTAGTTAGTTAGTTAGTTAGTTAGTTAGTTAGTTAGTTAGTTAGTTAGTTAGTTAGTTAGTTAGTTAGTTAGTTAGTTAGTTAGTTAGTTAGTTAGTTAGTTAGTTAGTTAGTTAGTTAGTTAGTTAGTTAGTTAGTTAGTTAGTTAGTTAGTTAGTTAGTTAGTTAGTTAGTTAGTTAGTTAGTTAGTTAGTTAGTTAGTTAGTTAGTTAGTTAGTTAGTTAGTTAGTTAGTTAGTTAGTTAGTTAGTTAGTTAGTTAGTTAGTTAGTTAGTTAGTTAGTTAGTTAGTTAGTAGTTAATAGTCGACTTTCAGTATTTTATAAATAATCGACTTTCCGACTTTTTGACTTTTTTCGACTTTTCGATTTTTTGCCTATTTTCGACTTCTTTCGACTTTTTTCGACTATTTTTTTACTTTTTTCACTTTCTTAAAATTTTCGACTATTTTTGACTTTTTTCCGACGTATTCCGACTTTTTTTCGACTTTTTCCGACTTTTTTTTGACTTTATCCGACTTTTCGACTTTTTACGACTTTTCCGACTTTCCGATTTATAGAACCCTACTAACAAATATCAATTTTGCGATGATATATCCTAATTTTATAAAAATTAACATAACCTTACCAAATTTTAGGAGTAACGATAAATAATTGACCACATTAAAATCCCTATTCTCAACATGAGCCTAATCAGTTTCTATTAATGTTGATATATTACACCTCATCATAGCTTAGGTTAGTAGGAGGATGTATACTACAACAAATCCGATGAAATACAACTAGACCACTATCGGGCTTTTTGTATATTGGTAAAAATAATATAGTATATAGTATTCACTTTCATATACTATCGGCCGATGTTTACTCGACGTAATTCCTAATAATTTTCCCATCAGTGTTCGTGAAGGATATCACTCCCAAAATATTTAGATCTCATATCGACGAAAGCCTGACAAAAGAGTTTTACTGTTCTCTCCACATGCTCTACATTCGTCTAAATCCGCAAGTCCAATTTTGTATATTTAAGTCCGTAAACCACTGGGTCCATTCAAAATACGTACCATGATACTAAACTCTGAGTAGGTTTCTCGTCCTGCACATGTTATGGTCACCCCATAGGATCTTTGTTGTTCTACCCACTGTTTCATTATTCCAATAGTTTTGTGGAATTTTCTCGCCCATATTTTAAATTCAGCCCTCGAATAGTCGAATGATTTTGCGTTCGTCAGGTTAACTACATCGAACTCCCTTCTCTTTAAACTGGTCTGGTACCGTTATTGTTAGGCGATAGTATATTTCTGTTTCAGAGTCTTCAATATAGAACTCCAGGCCCGTTTTGCCTGCCAGTTTAAAGCCGTCAGAGTAGCAACGGATTCCTACGGGTATTTGCTCTAATGTTCCACTTGTCTGTTATGCGATCAGGCATGTCCGATGTTTCTATATAGCCTTCTAAAGTGTCCAGTATACATTGATGACGTGTCCTATAACGCCTTTGGTCAGTTCTCATACAGTTAAGAGCCGTACCGTTATTGTTAGGCGATAGTATATTTCTGTTTCAGAGTCTTCAATATAGAACTCCAGGCCCGTTTTGCCCGCCAGTTTAAAGCAATCAGAGTAGCAACGGATCCCTACGGGTATTTGCTCTAATGTTCAACTTGACCATGTCTGTTATGCGATCAGACATGTCCAATGTTTCTGTATAGCCTTCTAATGTGTCCAGTATACATTGATGACGTGCCCTATAACCGCCTTTGGTCAGTTCTTATACAGTTAAGAGCCATTCACCAGCAACTAACACCTCAAATCTTATATATATTTCAATGGGTGGAATATCTAGCAATGTTTCCAGAGCCTTGGTTTACATAGTGCTCATGCCACCACTTGTACAAAGAAGTCCAGTAGTTTATTGAACTAGGACTAAGGCCCCATTTTTTGCATGTTCTTCTCCTATATAGCGCCCAGCACTGATGTACCTTGTATTTTTATATCGGATCAAGGATTACACCTAAGAAATTAATTCTAACGGTTACCGGTATCTTCTTACCGAGGATACAGTGTTTACATACTTTGCAATTTTTGTCTTTCTTGTGAAAAGACAGATTTCAGATTAATATTCAGGCCTCTCGGTTAAGGCCAGCTTTTCTACACAAGTAATTTGGATACATTCCCCTGAGACATCGTCTGCATAGTAGACAAGTCTAAGTGCTTTCTCAGTTAATGTCCTTATAATAGCTTTATAATCATGCTTACCTAGAGTAAAGGCCACAAAATACCACTCTGTGTAGTACTGCGAAATCTCGTAACTTATATACATATATGTTCCTTAGCATGTAGTTAATCCAGTTTCGGAGCTTCAGGTCAATATGAAAGTTTATAATTGTATAAGAACATTAGTGTGCACGTTATTGAATAGTGGGCAATTTCATTCGTTCCTTTACATAAGCATGTTGCTTATGTTTGAGATCGTTATTTGGTTTAAAACAGTAAACCATGCTATCGACGATACGTTCTACAGTTTTAAGTATGAAGGACGTAAGGCTTATCGGTCGATAGGACATTGGTGTCGCATAACTAGATTTTCCGGTTTGGGTATAAATATTGCCTTCGTAACTTGCTATTTAATTGAGGTAACTAATTAACTTTTTTAGTTTGATTTGAAACATTTTATCGGCTCCACTTAATTCTACTACATGTGTGGCCTATGGTGCAAATATACAGATGGGTATGTCTATACTGTCTTGCAATTTTACATGGTTCCATAACAGTAATACTTACTAATGTATATATGGAAAGGTGGATATATATAAAAAGTTCTTCTTTGAATTAAAAAAACAACAAATTTTCAAATTTATTTTCGAATAAAAATAATAATTAAAACAAATTATCTCGAGATTAAAGATTTATTTAGTTTTGCAGATCTTACTTTTCGCTTCATTGTTATACGTGGTCTATAACCATTTTTATCTGCCGTATACATGGTTACAGTTTCGGTATCAGTTTTATCATCATATATCGTATACATGCCCATAACAACGGTCTCCTGTTCGGGTGTACCAGGATTCAAAATCATTTGCATTTCTTCACGTATACTGCCATTTGGATTTTCTACACTATTAAGTGGGGAAATCAAAAATTAACCAATTTACTTTATCCTTAGGGTATCCCGTTTAAAGTAACGACTTACACTAAATGGTAACCGGTCTCGGTAGGTGCCAAATTATAGTATTTTTGCATAATCGTGGGTATGACATTTTTCAATAGACTTGAGGGTTCCGTATCTGCAGCTTGTGTACACGATATTATTGCCAATATGGCACAAACTACTACAACTTTTGACGACATCTTTGTTGATGTTATTAAACGTAGTCTTTGCGTTAAGATCAAAATTGATACTAATTTTAAATTGTTTGACATTTTTTTTATTTTAGACTTGATTTTTAAGATTTAGCAAAACAGAAATGTTGTTTTGCAAAAAAATGTTAAATCTTGTATTTATCTATTTTTATGCATAAAAAGATGTTACCCTTTTGACTCAGTATTAAAAGAAATGTACGTGCAGATATATTGGTTTTGTCAGGCGGTTTGTGACACATCAAAATATTGATCGTAAAACTAGAAACTAACTAACTATATAAATATCTAGGGTCCTCTTAAGAAATGCTAAGATGATCTTGCTGTCCATGTTTTTATATAAAGTATATATATATATAAATCAGATGTCGCAACAATGTCGGCAGACATTTTTAATATGACAGATCACAAGGTTGGGTATATAAGATTCGTCATAGCCGCATAAAACTTGTTTAAAAGTTTGTATTAGTTTATGCATAATTAATCTTTAAGATGTCTTTAGTTGTTAGTGTTTCCGTAGCACGAGTTAATGTTTTTAATATTTTTATGGAAACTAGTTTCAATATTCATAAAATTCCTAATAAATTTTGTTTTAGAGTTATAAATAAATATATTGATTTTTTTATTCCATGGAAAAGAAGAAGAACCTGCGTATACACTAAGCAAAATATTTGGTAAATTTAAACTCAATTAATTAGTAATTTGATTTTAAAACTCTCTCTTTCTCTCACTCTCTTCATATTTACCAAAAAATGTTCGTCATGACGTTAGTAATATAGATTTCTGGTCGCTGGTCCAGAAATCTATTTCTATATAAGTTTATTAAATGATGTAAGTGTTAGTGTCAATCTGCTTTAAAGCATGACAGAGACTTTGTTGGCCTTATTCCATGTATAAGAACTTCGCTCGAGTACTTTGAGCTTTATATTCTATGAACATTGTTGCTCCGTTTCATACCTTAAAAGATGCTTCAGAAGATCATTTCCGTTTACAGCCAAGCAGATTTAAGTGTTAGGGTCAATCTGCCTATTTAAAGCATGACACAGTCCTTTTTGGCCTTATTCCACGATAGTCGTTTTCAAACATAGAACAATTTAGAAATGTTCCACCATACATGGCGGACACTGGATCATGTACAAGCACTTCGCTCGAGTACTTTGAGCTATATATTCTATGAACATTGATGCCCACTTTCATACCTTTCAAGATGCTTCAGAAGATCACTTCCGTTTAGAACCAAGAAGATCTAAGTGTCAGTGTTCATTTGCCTATTTAAAGCATGACAGAGACCTTGTTGGCCTTATTCAATGATAGTCTTTCAAACACAGGGCAAGTTAGAAATGGTCCACAATACATAACGAACACTGCATCATACACAAGCACTTCGCTCGAGTACTTCAACCTATATATTCTATGAACATTGCTGCCCTGTTTTATAACTCCCGAAATGCTTCAGAAGAACACTTCCGTTTACAACCAAGCAGATCTAAGTGTCAGTGTCAATCTGCCCATTTAAAGCATGACAGAGGCCTTGTTGGAGCAAGTTATAAATGGCCAACTATACATGGCGGACACTTCATGAAGGAAACTAGATCATGTATAAGCACTTCGCTCGAAAACGTTGGGCTATATATTCTCAGAACATTGCTGCTCCCTTTCATACCTTCCAAGATGCTTCAGAAGATCACTTTCGTTTACAAACAAACAGTGTCAATCTGCATATTTACAGCATGACAGAGGCCTTTTAGTCTTCTTCAAACACAGGGCAAGTTAGAAATGGTCCACAATATATAACGGACACTGCATCATACACAAGCACTTCGCTCGTGTACTTTAAGCTATATATTCTATGAACATTGCTGCACCGTTTCATACCTTCCAAGATGCTTCAGAAGATCACTTCCGTTTACAAGCAAGCAGATCTAAGTGTCAGCGTTAATCTGCCTATTTAAAGCATGACAGAGGTCTTGTTTGCCTTATTCCACCGTAGGCTTTTTCTAACACAGGTTGGAGTTAGAAATGGTCCACAATATATGGCGGACACTGGATCATATACAAGCACTTCGCTTGAGTACTTTGGGCTATATATTCTCTGAACATTACTGCCCCCTTTCATACCTTTGAATATGCTTCAGAAAATCACTTCCGTTTACAACCAAGCAGATCTAAGTGTCAGTGTCAATCTGCCTATTTAAAGCATGACAGAGGCCTTGTTGGCCTTATTCCACGTTAGTCTTTTTCAAACACAGGTTCGAGTTAGAAATGGTCCAAAGTACATGGCGGCACTTCGCTCGTGTACTTTAAGCTATATATTCTATGAATATTACAGCCCCATTTCATACCTTTCAAGATGCTTCAGAAGATCACTTCCATTTACAAGCAAGCAGATCTAAGTGTCAGTGTTAATTGGCCCATTTAAAGCATGACAGAGGCCTTGTTGGTCTTATTCCGTTTCAAACATTCGTTTTCAAACATTGGACAAGTTAGAAATGTTCCATCATACACGAGGGAAACTAGATCATGTATAAGCACTTCGCTCGAAAACTATATATTCTCAGAACATTGCTGCTCCCTTTCATACCTTCCAAGATGCTTCAGAAGATCACTTTCGTTTACAAACAAACAGTGTCAATCTGCATATTTAAAGCATGACAGAGGCCTTGTTGGCCTTATTCCACGATAGTCTTTTTCAAACACAGGGCAAGTTAGAAAGGGTCCACAATACATAACGGACACTGCACTTTAAGCTATATATTCTATGAACATTGTTGCACCGTTTCATACCTTCATACATGGCGGACACTGGATCATACACAAGCACTTCGATCGAGTATTTTGGGCTATATATTCTCTGAACATTGCTGCCCGCTTTCATACCTTTCAAGATGCTTCAGAAGATCACTTCCGTTTACAAGCAAGCAGATCTAAGTGTCAGTGTTAATCTGCCTGTTTAAAGCATGACAGAGGCCTTGTTGGCCTATTCCACTGTAGTCTTTTTCAAACACAGGTTCGAATTAGAAATGGTCCACAATACATGGCGGAGACTGGATCATACACAAGCACTTCGCTCGAGTACTTTGGGCTATATATTCTCTGATCATAGCTGCCCCCTTTCATACCTTTCAAGATGCTTCAGAAGATCACTTCCGTTTAGCGGATGGAATTAGTCTGTTTATTCAATAACCGAGAGACATAATCGGTAGACCGAAGTACAAATCCATCAAATAAGCTAGTAGTTTTGGATCTCTGATATGACCGCATTGGAAGTTGATAAGTTTTATATTGATATAAATATATCCCTCCAGAATTTTGAGAGGATCAGTTCATAATTGTTCTTTTGTCATAGTTTATTGTAGAGTTCATAGAGGGTCTTCTTGATTCATTCTTGGCCCCTAAAAATGAACAGATCTTTTTCGGAAGAAGCTCTCTAAGTTAAATGATTGTTATATCTGCATAAACATGTATACTTTATCTTATAACTGCACGGATCAGCCGATCTGTACCGAATTTTCGCTGTAATTAAGTTTTAAAAATGCAAGTGTGCTTAGAACGTTTCGATATCTTGATTTCTAAATCAAAATTTGAATATCAAATTTCTTTCTAAATTTCATTAAAGATCCAAATGGATTTTGAGCATGAACCTGAAAGTGAGTATGAATTTTCATATGTATATGGGGCCTAGGTGTAAATGTAATTTGATTTTCAAAATATCTTGTAGTACAATTTAATGGAACTTAAAACTGACTTGTGAAGCTGATTTTTTAGAGGCTAGGCGGAAATCATTGACCAATTTCAATGGAAAATGTTATATAGTATTCCCTGAATGTTTTATCGTCCGGTGTTCAGAAACTCAGTTTCCTAAACGTAATTCCTAAGAATTTTCAAATCAGTGTTTGTCAGAGATGTTATATCCGGAACAATATCATTGCCAAGATATTTGGACTTAATTTCGGCGAAAGCCTGACAATATCAAAGAAAGTAATGGCAATTGGGTCGAAAATGGAATCAAATACTTTCCTAATAGATTTCTACTTACCCATGGATTCTTTCCGAACTTAACCTTAAGAAATGTCAAATAAAACTTATTTTCTTTATCATAATTATACTTTTTTGTTATTTTTTTTATTTATACATATTTTTTGTTAAGAATATTTTCTTTATTATTATTATTTTTTTAATTTGAAAGCTTCTTAATCATTTCTGTTTTTATTTTTTTCAGTGTAGATTAGTGTTTTAAATGGTTATGTGGGTGTATTTTTTTATATAGTTTGTTTATTTTTTATTACATAATTTTAATAATTTTAAAGTTTATTTTGTTTATAATTTGCTTTTTACAGTTATTTATAACTAAATACACATACATTACTAGTTTGTATTAATATTTATTGGAATTTAATGTATTTTTTTTTTCTATAAATAATATTGTAATACAATTTATAAGTTGGTGTGTGTATGTATAATGCTACAAGTGGTATATATATATATAAATATAATTTAGAAATATATATTTTATAATATAAATTTTATGTTTGTATTAGGTTTTTCTAATTATTAAAGTAATAAATCAAAGAAATCCTTTATTTAGAACAAAAATCTTTAAAAAATTAATAAAAATTTACAACAATTTTTTTAGTTATATACATGGCATGATTTCAAATATTAAATATATTTAATATTTTAATGAAGTAAAAATTATTTGAATTATAATTTATTTTTTTTATTATTTGAATTATAATTTATTTTTTTTATTAGTTATATTATATTCCAATTGTTTATTTTGTAACTTGTCAGAAGAAATGTTAAATTGTGCTCTTTTTTATATTGAAAATTTTGATCTGTTGGTGTCTTTCGTAAAAAGAGAACGCATTACTTAACCGGCATTTTTTTATTCTTAAGTGTATCCATTTTATCTTCTCCCTTTTATTTAGAACTTGGCCCATTAAAAGGGTTCTCAAAAGGGTTAGCAAAATTGAACATAATAATACTAACAATTTCGTATATATAACGAAACAATTTCGTTCATTGTACGACATTTTTCGTATATATGAGGTCAATAGACGAGTCAATAATCTAGTGTGAAGACTACTTCATAGGCGGATTCCATAGACTAGTTCATAGTAGTGTATATAGACTTAACAGTAGAGTCCATAGACCAGTCAATAGACTAGTTGCTAGACGAGTCCATTGAATCGTCATTAGACTATGTAGTTCATAAACGTGTCCTTTGACAAATCAAGAGATTAGTTCATAGACAAGACCTTAGGCTAGTCCACCGATTAGTCCATAGACGATGCCATTAATGGTTCATACACAAGTCCACATACTAGCCCATATACTAGTTTATGGACTATAGACTTAACAGTAGACTAGTTCATAAATGAGTCCATAGACTAATCAGTAAACGAGTCCATTGAATAGTCACTAGACTATGTAGTTTATAGACGTGTCCTTTGGCTAGTCAATAGTAAAGTTCATAGACAAGACGAAAGACTAGCCAATAGAATAATCCTTAGACTAGTCCACCTTAGATTAGTCCATAAACGATTCCATGAATGCTTCATACACATGTCCATTTACTACTACAAACTAAACAGCAGACTAGTTCATAAATGAGTCCATAGACTAATCAATAGACTAGTTCCTAGACGATTCCGTTGAATAGTCATTAGACTATGTAGTTCATAAACGTGTCCTTTGACTAGTTAATATATTAGTTCATAGACAAGTCCACCGATTAGTCCATAGACTAATTCCATGAATGGTTCATATAAAAGTCCATATTTAGTTCATAGACAAGTCCATAGACTAGCGCATAGAAGAATACTTAAACTAATCCACTGATTAGTCCATAGACGATTCCATAAAGGGTTCATACACAAGTCCACTAATAGATTCTGTTAAATCGATTTAGGCGAGTCCATAGGCACTAATCTGTAGACTAGTCTATAAAAAAATTCATAGGCTAGTCAATGGACGAGAACATACATACACTAATCAACTTAATAGGTCAGTCCATAGACCAATCAGTATACTATTCAACAGACTAGTTTGTAGATGAGTCCATTAACTAATCAGTCGACTAGTTTAGACTAGTCTATAGACGAGTCCATGGACTAGTACAGATTAGTTCATTAACAACTGAACTTATCAGTAGGCAAGTTCATCAATGAGTCCATAGATTTGTCAATAAATTAGTTTATAACAGTTTCTAGACGAGTCCATTGAATAGTCATTAGACTATTCAGAAAACTTATCAGAAGACAAGTTTATTAATGAGTCCATAGATTTGTCAGTAAATTAGTTTATGGGAAAGTCCTTAGGCTAGTTATTAAACTAGTTCATGGAATATTCCATTGAATAGTCCATAGGCTATTCCATAGACTAGTTCATATAAGAGTCTATAGATAAGTTAATAGACGAGTCTATACACAAGTCAATAAACGAGCCTATATTCTAGTTCATAGACTAGTCAACCGACTAGTTAATAGGCTAGTCCGTAGACTAGTCCATAAGCTATTGCACAGATTAGTATAATGACTAGTCTATAGACTAATCCGTAGACGAGTCCATAGAGTAGTTCGTAGACTAGTCCCTAGACAACTTCATAGACTAGTCCATATACCATATTTTAAATGACATTCTTAATTTATACATATATGTACATATACATGTTAATATGTAATGTATGTATGTATGTATGTATGTATGTATGTAATTTATTTGTTTATTCTTTATTTTTATTGACAATTTAAAATTGTTAAAGTTTAAACTAACTGCATTTTAATTTGCAAATTACTAATGTTTAAAAACTAATTGATTTATTAGTAATTTAAAAACAAATGAGTCAAGCTATTAAAAAATCAATGACAGAAACTATGAGTAGATGGACATTGGACATGTGTCCAATTTGTCAGATGTGACCTTTAAATGAAGATTCAGTAGAGCGTGTGAGAATTCCATAATTGTTTTTGGAAACACTTCTATGTTAATGAATTTAGTTAAAAAAAATAAAAAATGTCAACAGATTTTACAAATAAAGAGGACCTTCGCACTATTCTAACGTTTCAAATAAAGCACAAAATGGGCGTTTTCAAACTAAGACCAGATACAATCCTTTAGAAATAATCCCTTTAGTTTTAAAGTTAAAAATTTGTTGTCATGTTGTCAAAATAAAATGACAACAGTTTATTGCGAATATGACAACGATGCGTTGTCATAATGATAACAATGGTTGTCAATATCATTACTAGGCCTAAAACTAGGCCTATGCACATCTGTTGTAAGAAAATGTAGTACGTTTTTGATCACGTTTGGTATCAATTTTGATACTTTTCTGCCGGTTTTTTCTCCCTGTGTATCAATAACAATGTTTAAATCCAAATGTTTATTACTGGACATTTCGAAAAAATTAGCAAAGAAATCGAGTTATAAATAACATTACTCTTCGGATAAGTTACAAAAATAACTGACAACTTGCCAGATTTTTATGTTTTTTTTTTTTTGTTTGTATTTAAACATTAATTATTTTTTCATTATAGAAATTCACATACACCTATACAAATGCAAATACTATTATAAATATTTATAATTTTATGACTATTTTTATAAGTATTTAGAAAAATTACAACATTAATTTTATAATAATTAAGCAATCACAAAGTTTTTGTTGTTGGTATCATTAGTTGAATATTTTTGTTTCTTTTTTTTTTCATTCTTTTATTAATTAATTATTTTTACCACACAGAAATTAATAATAATAATAATATTTTATGAACATTTTAAGATATAATTGTTTTTTATAAGGAAAATTTTGAATAATTTTCTGTCATTATTAAGTGTATTTATTTATGATTTCTAATAAAGATTTTTTTTTTAATTATCAAATTGTTATTTTATAATATTTAGACAAAAAAAGTTTTGTGGAAAAAAATATAAACATAAATATGACTAAATTACTTTTATTTTATTTATTTTTTGTTCATTACTACTACAAACAGCCTTTATGTTAAACATGTTTATTATTTAATTTATTATTAATTAATTATTTTTTTTTATAAGTTTAAACACATATTTATATGTACTCGCTACTTTTTGTATTTGTATCTGCTATTTTTGTGTTTGTTATGTTAAAAATTATGAAACTTTTTTTTCTATATTGTTTTTAAGAAAGAAAGTTTCTTTATAAAATCTTTAAAAATTTATAAGAAATCTTTCTTTTAAGGAGCTGCCTTTTTTGTCTGTTTTTCTTTATATACATTTATATTTGTTGCTTATTTAATTGTTTTTTTAATTATAGTGTTTTTTTTTCTTTGTTATTTCTATTTCATAAGTCCTGAGCACAATTTTGTTTTTTTCTAATTTAAATTTTTTTTACCAAATAAAACTTTGTTTCATTCTTGTTCAAGCCAAATATTTTTTTATTAATAGTATTTTCTTCTAATACCATATTGTTATATATAATTTTATACATTAATATTTAAAGTTGAGTTGCTAATTCCTTGTAATATAAGTTAATTAATTATTTGTTTAATATTGTTACTTTTTTTATTTATTCCAAACTATTTTTTTTTTAATTTTTGTTTCATTTTACGACTTTAAAAGTTTTATCTACCAACTACTTTCATAATGAGTAAATTTTCATTAAGTATTTCAAATATTTTTAATTTAAGGTAAATTTTAATATTAATAAAATTAAAAAAAAAATAAACCAGAAAAAATAGGTCAAAAGATTTTAGTAGGTACCACATACAGAACTACATATATAGTAGACAACACTTGTGTAGGTGGTCCGCATAAATTATACATCATATATATATATATAACTTTTTGTCAAACTTTATATTGAGATATTGCGAAAACCTGAATCGAATGAGAGATTGTAAGAAATTCTGATAGTGGATCTAGGAAATACAAACATAATCGTCATACAATTCTTAAATTCTGTTGTACAGTTTGAGACACATCAAAACATTGCTCGCAGATCCATATATTCTAGGTACTTATTACATTCTAACTCTTTATAACCCATCTAGAACAGAATTAGAACTGATCTAGAACTGAACTAGAACTGAACTAGAACTGAACTAGAACTGAACTAGAACTGAACTAGAACTGAACTAGAACTGAACTAGAACTGAACTAGAACTGAACTGAAGTAGAACTGAACTAGAACTGAACTAGAACTGAACTAGAACTGAAC
>NW_023996917.1:0-29593 GCF_015586225.1 Lucilia sericata
GTTATGTGGATCGGTCCATAATTGACCCTACCCCAATTAAGATCCCCTCCATAAAATTACTTTAACTCTCATTACTGGCTTAAAAATACCAGTATAGCGATGAAATTTGACATAAGTAAGTTACTTTCAAGCAAAAATCTCTCCACCGAATTTTATGTGGATCGGTCCATAATTGACCCTACCCCCATTAAAGGTCCCTTCAGAAAGCGACTTTAATGCTCATTACTGTATTCAAAATACAAGTATAGCGATGAAATTTGACACAAGTAAGTGTCTTACTATCAAAAATCTCTCTACCACATTTTATGTTGATCGGTCCATAATTCGCCCTACCCCCCATATAAGATCGCCATCAGAAAATGACTTTAACGCTCATTACTGGCTTAAAAATACGAGTATAGCGACGAAATTTGACAAAATTACTCTAACGCTCATTACTGTATTAAAAGTACGAGTATTGAGAGGAAATCCGACATAAGTAGTAATCCGCGTATGATTGGTCCCTGTATAAGCTTCCCTTCAGAAAATTACATTAAAATTCATTATTGGCTTAAAAATACGAGTAAAGCGATGAAATTCGATACACATAGGTTTTATACGAGTTAAAATCTCTCTACCAAATTTGGTGCGGATCGGTCCATAATTGACCCTACCCCCATTAAAGGTCCCCTTCAGAAAATTACTTATTACGATCATTTCTGGCTTAAAAATACGTGTACAGTTATGAAATTTGATGTAAAAAACTTTTATAGAAACTTAAATCTTCCTATCGAATTTCCTGCGGAAAGTATCGGTAACTTACCCTAACCGCCCATATAAGCCTGCCTCGAGAAAATTACTTTAGCGTTAATTACTGACTTAAAAATGCGAGTACAGCGTGCTATTCGATGTAAACATGTTTATATGAACCAACATCGGTCTAAAAAATTTTATGAGAAACAATTAGTTAATTTTATGAATGATCGTGGTGTTAGGGGAGCATTCCTTTTATGGCATACGGTTTGATGGTGGGTATATGTGATTCGGCACAGCCGAATATAACACTCTTACTTGTTTTTTTGTTGGTTTGACAATATCCGTACATACTTTGACATGTTATTGAAAAATTATAAACACTTTGGTGTCAATTTGAAACCAGGCGTGTATAATTTAAAAACGTCTTTTTCCCTCTGTGTATAGCCGTCTTTATTGAATATGCTATTGATTTGGTTTATTGACAAGTCTATGGACTATTCTATTAACTAGTCAATGGATTAGTCTTTTAACTATTCTATAAGCTAGTCCATTGACTATATTATAGGTGTAGTCTACATAATAGTATATAAATTATTCTATTAACTAGTACATTTACTAGTCCATGGACTAGTTTATTGGCTATATATTCACTAATCTATGGAACATTATATTGACTAGGCCATCAACTAGTCTGTTTTCTAGTCTACGAACTAATCTGTTGGCTAGAGTATGGACTAGTCAATTAATTGGTCTACGGACAATTCGCTGGACTTATCTGTTGGCTAACATATTGACTAATATGTTGACTAGTCTATGTACAGGCAGAAAAACATGGTTGTTTTAACCATGATTTAGGAGCAACATACTATGGTTAGATTTTTATAGTCTAAACATATTATGGTTATTGTAAATATTAAAAAAGGGCTTTAGCCCTTTTTGAGACGTTATAACAGCGCCAAGACAACTTTATTGTAGTATGTCATCTGAAATTCGATTCTGTCAACTTTGAAATAAAGGCTTAACATCTGACATATCTTCTTTCACTATTTCACTATCACATATCTTCGTTCACTTTCACTATTCTATAAACTAGTCCTATAGTCTATAGAATAGTCTATAAACTATTCTATTAACTAGTACATTTACTAGTCTATGGACTAGTTTATTGGCTATATATTCACTAATCTATGGAACATTCTATTGACTGGTCCATCGTCTAGTCTGTTGTCTAGTCTACGGACTATTCTATGGAATTATCTGTTGGCTAACCTATCGACTAATATGTTGACTAGTCTATGTACAGGCAGAAAAAACATGGTTGTTATAGCCATGATTTAGGAGCAACATATTATGGTTAGTTTTTTGATTGTAGTCTAAACATATTATGGTTATTGTAAATATGGTTAGAAACGTCGTTTTTAGCCCTTTTTGAGACGTTATAACAGCGCCAAGACAACTTTATTTATAAAATGTTGTATGTCATCTGAAAGTCCATTCCGTCAACTTTAAAATAAATGCTTAACATCTGACATATCTTCTTTAACCTTCGAGGTATCTTCACTTTGTTTAGCAATATGTTCAATGATTTTTAATGAAACTAAATTTCATGTTTTCTCCCTTTTTTTAAATTTTTGATAATTGCTAGAGAAAATTTTACTGAAAATTTCATAAAAAATATAACTTTTTTTGTTACTGAATTAAAATTTACTTTTCGCATGATGATGTTTTTGCTTTTAATTAAATTAGAAAATTATTTTAATATTGTTTTTATTTTTAATTTTTATATTAATTTTTAATGTACAGTTTTTTTTTAATTTGTTCCAACTAATGAAATTGACTTTAATAAGCCTCTCAATTAACTAATTCGCTTTTGTGTAATTCTATTTCGACAGTTATCTACATCCACTAATCGCCCCTTATACGAAGAAGAATGGTTCCATGGTGTATTACCAAGAGAAGAAGTCGTACGTTTACTTAATAATGAAGGTGATTTCTTGGTACGCGAAACAATACGCAATGAAGAAAGTCAAATTGTATTGAGTGTCTGCTGGAATGGTCATAAACATTTTATAGTCCAAACTACAGTTGATGGACATTTTCGTTTCGAAGGGCCACCTTTTCCCAGTATACAAGAATTGATTTTACATCAATATCAATCGGAATTGCCAGTAACCGTTAAATCGGGAGCCATATTGAGAAGGCCCATATGTCGAGAAATTTGGGAATTAAGTAATGATGATGTAGTGTTATTGGAAAAGATTGGCAGGGTAAGTGAGACAATTTTCTTTATAGTAATAATTAAAAAATATAATTCTATTTTTGTTGTTTTTTTCCAGGGTAACTTTGGTGATGTTTATAAGGCAAAATTAAAATCCACCAATTTGGATGTTGCAGTCAAAACTTGTCGTATGACTTTACCCGATGAACAGAAACGTAAATTCTTACAGGAAGGTCGCATTTTAAAACAATACGATCATCCTAATATTGTTAAATTAATTGGTATTTGTGTTCAAAAGCAGCCCATTATGATTGTTATGGAATTGGTACCAGGTTGGTGTTGTTATTATAGACTTTATATATAGGTTTCTAATGTTCTTTTTAACTTGTTTAAGGTGGTTCTTTATTAAATTACTTGCGTAAAAATTCAAACAATTTAACCACACGCCAACAAATGGGCATGTGTCGTGATGCAGCTGCCGGTAAGTTAATACAATTATTGTTACATAATCCATCTAAAATTGGCTATCTTGGACTAGACTATACACTAGGCTATCGACTACACTATAGACAAGACTATAGTCTAGTCTATAGATTAGTTTATAGATTAGACTAGACAGAACTAAACTATAGACTAGAATAGACTATACACTACACAATAGACTAGAATAGACTGTAGACTTCACTATAGACTGAACTATGAAACAGACTATAGAATAGACTATAAACTAGACTTCGACTAGACTATAGACTTGACTATCGACTAGACTATAGACTAGACTATAGACTAGACTATAGACTAGACTATAGACTAGACTATAGACTAGACTATAGACTAGACTATAGACTAGACTATAGACTAGACTATAGACTAGACTATAGACTAGACTATAGACTAGACTATAGACTAGACTATAGACTAGACTATAGACTAGACTATAGACTAGACTAGATTATAGACTAGACTATAGACTAGACTAGATTATAGACTAGACTATAGACTAGACTAGATTATAGACTAGACTATAGACTAGACTATATACTAGACTATAGACTAGACTATAGACTAGACTATAGACTAGACTAGATTATAGACTAGACTATAGACTAGACTAGATTATAGACTAGACTATAGACTAGACTATATACTAGTCTATAGACTAGACTATAGACTAGACTATAGACTAGACTATAGACTAGACTAGACTATAGACTAGACTAGACTAGACTAGACTAGACTAGACTAGACTAGACTAGACTAGACTATAGACTAGACTAGACTATAGACTAGACTAGACTATAGACTAGACTATAGACTAGACTATAGACTAGACTATAGACTAGACTATAGACTGGACTATCGACTAGACTATAGACTAGACTATAGACTAGACTATAGACTAGACTATAGACTAGACTATAGACTAGACTATAGACTAGACTATAGACTAGACTATAGACTAGACTATAGACTAGACTATAGACTAGACTAGATTATAGACTAGACTATAGACTAGACTAGATTATAGACTAGACTATAGACTAGACTATATACTAGACTATACACTAGACTATAGACTAGACTATAGACTAGACTATAGACTAGACTATAGACTAGACTATAGACTAGACTAGACTATAGACTAGACTAGACTAGACTATAGACTAGACTAGACTAGACTAGACTAGACTAGACTAGACTATAGACTAGACTAGACTAGACTAGACTATAGACTAGACTATAGACTAGACTATAGACTAGACTAGACTATAGACTAGACTATAGACTAGACTATAGACTAGACTATAGACTAGACTATCGACTAGACTATAGACTAGACTATCGACTAGACTATAGACTAGACTATAGACTAGACTATAGACTAGACTATAGACTAGACTATAGACTAGACTATAGACTAGACTATAGACTAGACTATAGACTAGACTATAGACTAGACTATAGACTAGACTATAGACTAGACTATAGACTAGACTATAGACTAGACTATAGACTAGACTATAGACTAGACTAGACTATAGACTAGACTATAGACTAGACTAGACTAGAGACTAGACTATAGACTAGACTATAGACTAGACTATAGACTAGACTATAGACTAGACTATCGACTAAGACTATAGACTAGACCTATCGATAGACTATAGACTAGACTATAGACTAGACTATAGACTAGACTATAGACTAGACTATAGACTAGACTATAGACTAGACTATAGACTAGACTATAGACTAGACTATAGACTAGACTATAGACTAGACTATAGACTAGACTATAGACTATACTATAGACTAGACTATAGACTACTAGACTATACTAGACTATAGACTAGACTATAGACTAGACTATAGACTAGACATAGACTAGCTATAGACTAGACTAACTATAGACTAGACGATCAGACTAGACTAAGACTAGACTATAGACTAGACTATAGACTAGACTATAGACTAGACTATCGACTAGACTATAGACTAGAGACTATCGACTAGACTATAGACTAGACTATAGACTAGACTATAGACTAGACTATAGACTAGACTGTAGACTAGACTATAGACTAGACTATAGACTAGACTATAGACTAGACTATAGACTAGACTAGACTATAGACTAGACTAGACTATAGACTAGACTAGACTATAGACTAGACTATAGACTAGACTAGACTATAGACTAGACTATCGACTAGACTATAGACTAGACTATAGACTAGACTATAGACTAGACTATAGACTAGACTATAGACTAGACTATAGACTAGACTATAGACTAGACTATAGACTAGACTATAGACTAGACTATAGACTAGACTAGACTATAGACTAGACTACAGACTAGACTATAGACTAGACTATAGACTAGACTATAGACTAGACTATAGACTAGACTATCGACTAGACTATAGACTAGACTATCGACTAGACTATAGACTAGACTATAGACTAGACTAGACTATAGACTAGACTATAGACTGGACTATAGACTAGACTATCGACTAGACTATAGACTAGACTATAGACTAGACTATAGACTAGACTATAGACTAGACTATAGACTAGACTATAGACTAGACTATAGACTAGACTATAGACTAGACTATAGACTAGACTAGACTAGACTATAGACTAGACTATAGACTAGACTATAGACTAGACTATAGACTAGACTATAGACTAGACTATAGACTAGACTATAGACTCGACTATAGACTGGACTGTAGATTAGACTATAGACTATACAATCGACTAGACTATACACTAGACTATAGACCAGACTATTGACTAGACTCTAGACTAGACTATAGACGAGACTATAGACGAGACTATAGACTAGACTATAGACTAGACTATAGAATAGACTATAGACTAGACTATAGACTAGACTATAGAATAGACTATAGACTAGGCTATAGGTTTATTTTTATTAATTCAATTATTTCTAAAATTACAGGAATGCGTTATTTGGAATCTAAAAATTGCATACATCGCGATTTAGCAGCACGCAACTGTTTGGTCGATCTAGAAAGTTCAGTTAAAATATCAGATTTTGGCATGTCACGTGAAGAAGAGGAATATATAGGTAAATAACTAAATTATAACCCTTTAAACCCTTTAAAACATATAAATAATAAAATACTTAATTTACATTTAGTATCGGATGGTATGAAACAAATTCCCGTCAAATGGACAGCACCAGAAGCCTTAAACTTTGGCAAATATACATCACTGTGTGATGTCTGGTCTTATGGCATCTTAATGTGGGAAATATTTTCCAGAGGTGATACACCCTACTCGGGAATGACAAATTCTAAGGCTAGAGAAAAAATTGATGCAGGTAAGTTTCAAATTTGAGCCAAAAACTTTACAAGATTTAAAATTTTCTTTATTCTAAAGGTTATCGCATGCCAGCTCCTTGCAATACTCCTCCCGAAATGTATCGTTTAATGTTAAAATGCTGGACTGCCGAAGCTGAATCTCGTCCACATTTCGATGAAATTTATAATGTCGTCGATGCACTGATTTTACGTTTAGATAATAGTCATTAAAATTATTATTATTACACTCATCATAATCACATAACCTAACATACCCCTACCAATCCTCAATCACAACTTCAACTACAGCCTAAACATTACAACCACAAAAAATAATTATTTTATGCCTAACATTTATTATTTATTAACATTAAAGCCTACATTTTAGTTTTTTTAGCATAAATACATACTTAAGGTGATACCAAGTAAAACTGAGCAAAAATATATATATAAAAAAATAATGTATAAAAGATCATAAAATTTATGTCATATTGCAACGAAAAAATATTTTTGAAAAAAACAGTCGCTTTTTCGAAACGATCAAATAAATATTTTTTTAAACACATTTTTATATACTACGTAAGAGCATTTTACTCAAAATCAAGCTAATTAAAGAGAAGCAATTTGGAAATGTTTCAGTTTCTTAAAAAGTTGTCTCTTTAATCTATATCATTATAATGTGCCAAAACTATTGAAAAAAAAAACTTTAACAAAAACAAAAAACGTAAGAGTTTTGCAACAAATTTATTTCTTTTTTATTTAGTTTTATATTTTATTATCTTTTTCGTTTTGTTATTTATTTAGTTTTTGTTTTTTATTGTACATTGATTTCCTTATGAATTATTATTCAATTTTGACACTTTATAGATCAGAAATTTATTAAAGTGTCTCTCTGTAAGACGAATTTTTACATGCATAATACATCTTAGATATTTAACTTTAATTTTTGATTTTAAATTCAAAATTAAAAAAATCGTTTGTTTTAGTTGTATAAATTAATATATTAAATAGTTTTTAATCGCTTTAATTTGTTGTATAAAATTTATGTTTCAAAAATCGATTATTAAGTAATAATTACAAATTATATTTTATTTTTAAGTTAAAATGCTATAAATATTACAAGAAATATAAAAATCAAGTATATATACAATAAAATTTTGAAATATATGAATATAAATATGGAGCAATTTTATTTTATTTATTTGCATAAATGCTCCGCAATTTATCGCCTAAGAATATTATAATAAAATTCTAGATAGATAGGTAGATAGATAGATAGATAGATAGATAGATAGATAGATAGATAGATAGATAGATAGATAGATAGATAGCTCGCTCGCTCGCTCTCGCTCGCTCGCTAGCTCGCTCGCTCGCTCGCTCGCTCGCTCGCTGCTCGCTCGCTCGCTCGCTCCTCGCTCGCTCGCTCGCTCGCTCGCTCGCTCGCTCGCTCTCGCTCGCTCGCTCGCTCGCTCGCTCGCTCGCTCGCTCGCTCGCTCGCTCGCTCGCTCGCGCTCGCTCGCTCTCTCGCTCGCTCGCTCGCTCGCTCGCTCGCTCGCTTCGCTCGCTCGCTCGCTCGCTCGCTCGCTCGCTCGCTCGCTCGCTCGCTCGCTCGCTCGCTCGCTCGCTCGCTCGCTCTCTCGCTCGCTCGCTCGTTCGCTCGCTCGCCGCTCCTCGCGCTCGCTCGCTCCTCGCTCGCTCGCTCGCTCGCTGCTCGCTCGCTCGCTCGCTCGCTCGCTCGCTCGCTCGCTCCGCTCGCTCGCTCGCTCGCTCGCTCGCTCGCTCTCGCTCGCTCGCTCGCTCGCTCGCTCGCTCGCTCGCTCGCTCGCTCGCTCGGTCGCTCGGTCGCTCGCTCGCTCGCTCGCTCGCTCGCTCGCTCGCTCGCTCGCTCGCTCGCATCGCTCGCTCGCTCGCTCGCTCGCTCGCTCGCTCCTACGCTCGCTCGCTCGCTCGCTCGCTCGCTCGCTCGCTCGCTCGCTCGCTCCCTCCCGCGCTCGCTCGCTCGCCTCCCTCCCTCCCTCGCTCGGTCTCCCCCCCCCCTCCGTGCCCTCGCGTTCTCGCCCCGTTTCCCCCAGCCCGCTCTCGTTTTCTCCGGTCTTCCCCCCTTGCTCTTCTTTTACTAGAGCGAGAAGAAATATGGACCGTGAATTTAACACCCAGATAATTGGAGATGTAAAAAAGAAGCCAGAGATATTCTAATCCGAAAATGGCAAGAAAGATGGGATTGTGATGAAAAAGGTGGGTGGACTCATGGGTTAATACCAGATATCAGAAACTGGATTAACCGAAAACACGGTACTATTACATAACATAAATGATGACCGGACATGATAACTTTCACTTATACTTGATGCGATTCAAGATTAAGGAAAATTCCTACTGCGATGATTGTAGGGCAGCTGATGATAACGTCGAACATTCACTGTTCAAAATGGGCCGAAAGAAGACTAACCTTAAACTTATATATTGGAGCTATATTAACACCGGAAAATATTGTGTCAGAAATGCTAAAGAGATTAGAGGACTCTACACGAGATATATTTCGTTTCTCTTTTAAATGGTCTGGTATACTTACCATCATCCAGTAGTTTTAAACAATTATATAATTAGAATTTTTTGAAATACCATTCGAAATCGTTTTGATCTCTTTTATATAAGTATCCTCAGTTGTTAGCATAGTTAAGAAACAAACGCTGAAAACACCTCCGTTTTACTTCTTACTTTAAACACCCAGAAAGATTTCACCAGAAACTATAAAATCAAGAAATTATTTCACTCAAAAAGAAGTTAAAGTCGGTTATACCAGTTCTATATTTATCTTAGAATATGTGACAATTCTTTTTAATAATTTTGGTTGTTTAAAACTCCTTAATAAATTATTGGAGATTATGTAATTTACTTGCTGTGCAACGGTCTTCGAAGATAACAAAAGTGACAATATTTTCTTCAAGTCATTGGATCAGATTAATATTAAGTTAAAACATTTTCAATTATATGAAGACATAACAATTTATTAATAATATATTTACATAATTATTTTAATGTAAAAATTTCATTAAAAACAATGAGAAAATAATTAATACGAAGTAAAAACAAAATAATAAACAACACGAATACATAAAAAATACAATTTAAATATTAAACTCTAACCATTTGGCGGGATTGACGACAGTCATTTGTTCAACTTGTTCCACAGATAAGCCTTTGGCGAACATGCGAGGCAAAACATTCATATGAACATGATGATAACCATGACCACCATACGATGTCTAAAAACAATTAAATCATTAAAACAACAAAAAATTACGAATAACAAAAATACTTACCAAACGATGTTTAGTGTGAATATCGTGGGACATAAGAATACGATCAACTAAACCTTCGTCAATAAGTTTCATAAGATTATTAATACGTTGAGCATCCGAGGGCATATCAACATTGATATTAAGTTGATACAATGAACATTCAGTGCCAAAGAGATCGTACTGTAGATAACAGCCCAATTTCGAGAATTCCAACAATTGATCGATATCGTAAATGGTACGATCCAAATGAGACATAACGCACTTATTTGCTTTGCCGCCGGCTTCCAAATACAAACGCATAATTTCAAAGGGAGCTTGAGCATCACGACCCGGATGGAAGGAAACACCACAGCCTAAAACTTCCTGGATTTCGCCCGTAGCCTTAATAGCACGTTTCTCAAAATCTTGTACATGATCATATAAAATGAATGTTTAACTTCATACTTTCTTAAAATATTTGATATTTATAGCTCACCATGTATGGGATAAACACTACCAACTTCACCTATGAAACCACATTTCACCATGCCCACACCTTCTACCTCAATGCCAGTAATAATTTCCTTAGAATACAAATCAGTCATTTGTTCCACAGTCATCTTAAGATGATCGGGTTCCTGCAAATCATGTACATAATGCCCAGTACCAGCCACAATATGTACACCAGTTTTCTTGGCAGCCTCTACCATAAACTCCATATTTCTTTTAAGACCATGAGAACTATTTTCTACTATAGTGCCACCACCAAACTTCTTATACAATTCAATATCCTTGAGAGCAGCATTACGCGAATCTTCATCGTAGAAACGTACATTGTCCATGGAAGAATAAGGATATTGACGTACATAGCCCAAATTTTCCATACATATTTTCTTATTCAAAAATGGCTTAAAATCCTCCGGTGGATCACAATGAAAGTGTTCGAAATCGAGTGCAATATGTTCGTGAGTAAGAGTACGGCCCAAAAGATTGGGGTCAATTGCACCCAAAACTGTTAAGAACAAAAAAGAAAACAAAAGATTAAAATGGATTGAAAAATATGATAAACATTGTAAGATAGTGAACGTATTTAAATCGCAATTTATTTAATTAGTGGAAAATAATGAGGGGAGCAAATTGTATCTGTTGTCAGATCTTAATATTTTATCTAAAAAATGATTAAACAAATGATTTATTACTTTCAAGGGGTCTGTGTGAAGTGGTAGTGAGTACTAGTGATACATTTTACTACTCTTTATATTATTTGATGCTTTTTGTAATTGTATGATCGTTATTCCGAATATTTGACTATAAACTGGACTACAAACTAGACTATAGACTAGACTACATAGTATATTACTGACTATATTTTGGACTGGTTTTTGGACTAGACCATAAGCTAAAATATATACTGGACTACAGAATAGACACTATAGACTAGACTATAGACTAGACTATAGACTAGACTATAGACTAGACTACAGACTAGACTATAGACTAGACTATAGACTAGACTATAGACTAGACTATAGACTAGACTATAGACTAGACTATAGACTAGACTATAGACTAGACTAGAGACTAGACTATACGCGGACCCCCAATATATATATATATATATATATATATATATATATATATATATATATATATATATATATATATGTACTCCTATTGGCTTGTTGTTAGTTGCTTGCATAATATTCCAGCAAAAAAAATTTGAAGTTGTTAAAGAAGAAGGGATATTTTCATGATTTCTTTTGTACGTATTCTATTTAATGCGTTTTAAATACATGCCTAAATTCTAATAAATTTGTCATCAGTGAAGGCATGAAAAATGCACCCAAATTCACTCATGTAACTCCACTATAGGAATTGTAATATTTTACTATAATTTGGTATTCTCTTAGGAGATTTAACGAAAACGTGCATTTCATACAATAAATATTAAAAATGACATTAATTTTTTATTAGATTTTTGTTTTTGTAGGTACCTACCTACCTAGTAATATTAAGTCCATTTTAACATTAATAAGAGAAGGAAAAAAACGAGACTGCTTAACGGATTTTAAAACACAATGGGTATTTTTCCTCTGCATGAATTTAAATCCAATAAAAATCAGTTATGTTTTATCTTATTTTATTTTTATCAATATCACGCAAAAAAAATTTAAATATTGATAACTAAATCGAAATACCATTATTAATGCATTTTTAAATAAATATAGTGCACTAATGAAAATTCGCTTGAGAATCATCGAATATTCATTGGTTATAAGAACTCATTTAAATGACGAACTATTTTTCCAAATACGAACACATGCATGCCAATGACACGCTAATGTTAAAATCATGCATGTTTCCCCTAAATATGAACCAGTTCATTATCAGTTCAACCCATGCATTTACTACTTTTTTTGCACGTCTTTTTTTGCTGGGATATTATTGAAATACCTGTTTATCCCTTAACTAAACACTCTGGTAATTCCGATTATTTAGCATTATTGGAGTACATGATCCGTTAAGTAGTTCTATGTATGGATCTAGCCATGGATCATGTTAATTTTTTGTAAACAACATGATCCATTGCCTGTAAACAAAGGACCATGATACGGATCATGTACTCCCGTAATTTTAGCAAGGGAGTAGTTTTGGCATTACTCTGATGTAATGCATATTTGTATTACATGGTCCTCACCTAGAACATCACAATGTTAACTGGAGTTAGCTTTTTCCATATATTTGGATTAGTTTTGGACCAATCCTTTACCTTTTTGCACGCTCAATTTTTGCAGGACAGTTAACTTTTATGAAATTATTATTAATTTTTAATATTTATAAATGCTGAATAGTGTTAATTTTTGTTATACTTTTGCGGATGCCTTGCCGTCCACGGACCCCATTTGGGAAACGTAGAGCGTTGTTCATATCTGTAGCCATCGATCAAGAACTTGATACTGAGTACGATCAATAATAAATTTACGGCTTTAACGATATATTCGAATAATGAAAGAAATTATCGAATCGAAATTTCGATAGTCTATTGTCTAGTCTCTAGTGCTGTCTATAGTCCATAGTATAGTCTTAAGTCTAGTCTATAGTATAGTATATTGTCTAGTCTATAGGCTAGTCTTTAGTCTAATCTATGGTCTAGTCCGTAGTCTAGTCTATAGTCTAGTCTATAGTCTAGTCTATAGTCTAGTCTATAGTCTAGTCTATAGTCTAGTCTATAGTCTAGTCTATAGTCTAGTCTATAGTCTAGTCTATAGTCTAGTCTATAGTCTAGTCTATAGTCTAGTCTAGTCTAGTCTAGTCTAGTCTATAGTCTAGTCTATAGTCTAGTCTATAGTCTAGTCTATAGTCTAGTCTATAGTCTAGTCTATAGTCTAGTCTATAGTCTAGTCTATAGTCTAGTCTATAGTCTAGTCTATAGTCTAGTCTATAGTCTAGTCTATAGTCTAGTCTATTAGTCTATAGTCTAGTCTATAGTCTAGTCTATAGTCTAGTCTATAGTCTAGTCTATAGTCTAGTCTATAGCCTAGTCTATAGTTTCGATTCGATTTTGAAATTACAGCGAATTTTACTCGTTGCTAAACATACGATTCGTTTAATATTATTGTATTAATTAATTTCTTTTTAAATCGCTATAATTTTATTTTGTTTATAACTCACCGGTTTGAACAATTGGCATTTTTTGTTAGCAAATATTTGTTTAATTAAATAAGTAAAAATATAATAACAAAGCTGTAGTTAAATTAGAACTTTACTTTCCGCGACTTCAACTGCACTTGTTAAATGTTCGTTATATACTGAAACTCAACTGATGAATATCAATTCTGGAATCTGGTATATGGAGTTAAATTGTGGGTGAGTATACGTGCACCAAGCAAATAAAAATCAACAAGTAAGAAAGAAAGAATAATCGAGCATGGTCCACCATATGATACCCTACAACTGTTGAAATTTTACGATAAAGCCTCGTTATTTTTTATCGATTTATTGACAAAAAAAACTGATTTCTGAATGACTTATATGGTTCTTAAGGATTATTTCTTTAGAGTCTAGGGTCAGTACAAAGCCAGTTGGACAGACATTAGTATAACTTAAGGTGGACATTACAAACATCAATACAAACGCATAATGCTCTTCCTCCACTATAGTGGTGTAGGGTATAAAAAAGAGTGTAAACATTATTATTTGTTGCTTGTTTTTGTAGTCCAAAAAATAATAGTAATAAAAACAAAATAAGAGATAAAAAATAATCGAAAATACATATAAACAAATCTTAACACAACGAAATTTGATAAGCTGATCCCATTTAAAAACAAAAACATAAAGAAACATACAAGAATTGATTCTTTGTAGGATTTCTTTAAAAAAATTTGAGAATTTGTTCTAAACAACTACAACAACTAGTGCTATCCCCATTACTACTGGAAGCCCTTCTGTGAAACATTGTTGTGATTCCAAAGTACTTTTAAGAAGATTTCAAGAAACGAGTTAAACCCACAAATCCCGGGACTAAGGATTTTTCAAATTGCAATCGGGAACCCGGGATCTTCGGAGGTCAGGAATTTTACGAGATTTTGGAAATTTCATAATTTTTATTAAGGCAATTTAATGCTGAAAAACTAACTTTCTAAAAGAAGATTTATATCGAAGTTAGGGTGAAATAGGATCTGATTCTCATATAATCTGGTAAAGGGATTTATTTAATAGAAGATTTAGTTATACTAACTTCCATCTCGATACTAATAGTTATAAGTCAATTATGCCCCTTTTGGTTAATTTCCAATGTGGAGTTTATATGGGAGCTAGGGTCATATAAAACTTAGTTATTCCGATTTTTGAATAGAACCTAGTATTCTTGCCTTAGTTATGAACTATGGGGTCTAGGTAAAATAATTGAACAGTTTTAACCATTTTCAGTAGGCTTTGTCCTTGGGTCGAGAACCACTTATGGACCTAAATCATCAAAATATCTTTAAAATTGTACCTTGCTTACATGATTTACCAGTATTTTTATGCTATACAAACGCTTAATAGCTTCCCTGGTATGGTAGCGATGTAGACATATTCGTCCGCCCCTATATCTGTCTATTGAAGGCAAGTAGAAGTAAAACGAAATGGCCAATATAACTCCGCCATAAAAGTTTAAAGTACTCAGAACTGATAGCAGTATGATTAAGTAGTTTTTAAACTCTGTACAAATTAAAAAGATTAATGCCAATATATTAATGTTTATTGTTTAATATAACAAACATTGCTAAATAAAAGTTAAACTATATTAACTAAGTTTACTATGTAAATAAATTACCTAGCAAGTAGTAAATTAACATGATAAACTTGTTGGTTTGGCATACATTCAGAATGTATCTTTAAGATATATACATACATATATTTTATTCTAAGCACATCTACATATATTTATATAAAAGTATCTTGAAAAGTATGTTCACTTAATATTATTATATTGTTTTGCAATTAGATATTCATACATAGTACATACTACTACTGAACGTTGCATTTAACACAATAATTTCTTATCTAAAAATATCAAATGTTTAAATATTTTATTAAATTTAATCCTCTTTATTTAGTTATCATATGTTAGATAATTGCACTAAACGATGATTAAATTTAAAATAAATAAATAAATAAATATTATTAGGAATATTTTCAAACATATCTATAGGGTTTTTCATTAAGAACGATGTATGTACGAAACGATTTTTTGGAATGTGAAATATCTGCAACGAAGTAAATACTCTAGACTGAATTCTCATGACTCGAGCACACAAATAGACAGAAATAACAGTTATAACGCAAAACGAGAATTTTGATAACATTATTAAACTAATTTCAAACTTTGAAAGAATTGCGAAGTCAAATGTCCAACAAAATACATCGTTCTTAATGAAACCCCCTATTGGTAAGATAACTTTCTTTGTATTTTGAAAATTTAGCTGCAGTATTTTTCAAATTTACTTTCTTTGTTCAATAACTTTTGCATACGTTTGGAGAATTTTTGTTTAAATGGTTATTTGCACTTGTATTTTTTTTAATGTAAATATTTACAATTTCAAAAATATATTTTTGTTGTCAAATAATCATAGATAGATCATATGACTTTTTGCTAAATGCAAGTGCCTCCTATTTTTCAGTTTTCATACGCCGAAATGTCAGTTAAATTATTATTAGTAATACAACATGCATATCGATAATATCAGAATTTTCATATAGTGTATTCTTTAAAGGCAGATATGAAAAACTGCTGTCAAATCAGGGACTGAGTAATTAAACTCATCATCGAATGAGTATCGAAAAGGATTTGAAATAAACTATTCTTTATCGATATACCATCGAATAATCTGAAATAATAGATCACTCGTAGACCAAGAGAGTATTTAGTTTCTTGGACAAAATATTATTAACTGATTTTGTCCATGAGGGTTATACGGAAGGTACGTGAAACATGACAGGAGTTATATAAAAGGTATTCTGATGAATTATATTACAATCTTTACAAAATGTGTTCACTCGGCAGTAGTCGGCACCGAAAGAGCGAATGTAATAGCTTTAAAGGCAGGGGAGCTCGAGGTAATTAATCTGAATTAATCTCCAAAGATCCTATGGGGTGATCCTAACGAGAGAAGGTCGAGAAGCCTCCTCAAAATGAGAAAGTCTGAGGTTAGTATAAATGTCAGTCCGATAAATCCCAAAATTATGATGAAGGTACAACGAGTATATTATAATATATCAGAAGACCCCAATAATCCGGACTGACTGGGCAAAAAAACTTAGATATAAGAAATCAGATCAATGGAAATTTCTAACAAAACCGACAAAAACCTTCTTGCATTTTAAAACGACAAGATGACATTGCATTTTCTCTGATTTACATCACCAATACAACCGCGAAGACAAGCCAAAATCTATATAAGTCAAACATTATTTTAAGTTGATCATATACTTATGTATATTGAGTCACACAGACTTTACTCACTGATCCAACTCAGATAATAATTTGTATATCCAAAAGATGAGGACAACATCAATTTCGTCATTCCTTTTGTTGGACCTCGAAATGCTAGTCGTATGCCCCACAAAAGAAATTGGAAACCAAATACTTTTTATGGGTGTAACTTCCCTTTCCCTAAAAATTTATTACAAAATAACTCTACATAATCTAGTACAATTTCTTTCAAAATTACAATTTATTTTAAATCAAAACGAAAAAGTTTTCTTAACAAAATATAATTAAAAATCAACATGGATATAGATAATAATATATCATGTGATGATTTTCTATTACCAAATACATCCAGTACAATTCCAACAGGCATAGATTACCCCTGTGCTAAGAAAGCTGAAAACATCAAAAATCCTTCATTGCAAAAATCACCAGGAAAATGTGAACCTCCTCCAGGTCTTTATATGATCAGCAGCAGTTCTTCTTCCTCAATGTCGAGTGGCTTGATGTCACAAGACTATCGACCGACTAAAGAGCAACCAGTGAAGACACCAAATATTGCTTATGAATTAGCGGTAGCTAAATCTATAATGCAGCAGTACTCCTCAATAAGTGGCGATAATCTGTAAGAGTACCTTAGCTTTTTACAAATACTTCCTTTAATCACTATTTTAAAATAGATTTGATCATCTGTCCGATGTTATAAAACGTGTCATTGATGAACGTCCACCCAATGTTATTGATTTCTTCGAAGAATTTAGTCGTAATGTACGTGAGCAAAAGTTTCACCTGCCAGAACGTTTTCCTCCTCATGCAGTTTTCGAAGAAAAACGAATGTATAAGGTGGCGAAGAAACAATTAATATCTATGAAATTGCCTTACCCCGATGACTCAATGATCCAGGCTGCTGCTGAAGATGATCTGGAAGAAGAACATGCTAAAACGGAAGATATAAAATTGGAACTTAAGCAAGAACCGTTAGGGAAATTTCTCACTTTCAATGAACGAGTACAACATTTACAATTCTTTTGGAATCAATGTGGTTTCAGCATTAGTAACGAAGATATTTTTCAATTAGCCTGTTCTATGAATCGTTTACAAACCCATCCCTCTATAATGCAGTGTCGTTTTTGGGGCGTGATTAATGGCTTAAAAGCTTCGTACTATATCGTTGAAGCCTCGCTATCCAACGAAGAGTATGAATCTCGTTTACTGCAAATGGATAAGGAAATTCAAGAGAATCAACGACAAGACCATAAAGAAAGTTTAACGTATCAAAAACAATTTTCACACATTGGGCCCGAGTTGACACCTGGTGCTGTGGGCTGGGAAAACCATCCAGAGGAGGATTTATTTAAAATGAAAGCTCATGGTGTCCCCATACCTTTGGTGAAAGCTGTAGAAGTCTTTGATATTCCACCAGAACCTATTGGCCAAGGTCTAAATCGTTATTCTTATTTTGTGGTCAATTCTTTATCGAATGAATGGATTGAGCTGCCAATTGTGACACCAAAACAAATTTCACTTTCTAGACAAATTAAAAAATTTCTAACGGGAGATTTAGAAGCAGACTTCGTTTCATATCCTTGTTTTTGTGGCAAAGAAAAACACTATTTAAGAGCATTAATAGCTCGTATAACGGCTGGAACTTATATAGCTCCCAAGAATTATTATCGTAAGATGACAAAGAAGGAGAGACGTTTATTTGAGGGCGTAGATGACGATGAAGCAGAGGACGAGGAAGAAGAAGAGGAGGAGGAAGAGAATCAAATGGATGAAGAGGAAGAAAATGAAGGAGAACCGGGTATGTAGGATAGATATCGAAATTATTCCACAGCCCAACAAAATTTGAAATAATTCAAACCCCTGAGATCTAATTATAGTTTCTAAAGAACGGGGCTACGTTAAATCTGGCCAATTTCTCCATCAGACAAGATTTTCAAGATATCATGTCCTAAATTTAAGATAAGTTTTTGGCCATATATTTATGACCAACATATTAAAAACATGATATAATGGAGAAATGACTCCAGATTTGGATTTAGCCAAAGTACACTTTGGTCTGTGGGTGAAATAAATGTTGTTCCAACAAAGAAATATTGGGATTACAGAAATCAAAGACAAGAGATTTTAAAAAATATGACGCGTATGTGATAAATTTAAGAATATTGATTCTCTACGACTTTCCGATCAAAAGATCTCATAATAATAGTTATTGCAAGGTCTGTTGGTGACCAAATCGCTTTATGTTTATTAATAATATGTGTTAAGATTTATATATTTCTCGGATTGTTCTGATAAACTCATCTATAATATAAATAATTTAAACCTGAAAATAGTGCAGGCCCTAGGCAATCTCATGAAGGCCAAGCTCATTTGAGAATATGTTTTGAACTCTCAATTTAGACTGAGATTGTGTCGTTTTTGTAGACAACGTAATCCGTATTTCGATTTGAAAGAAAAACATTTATAGGTACCAAAAGCGAGAACGACTTCTCGGAGTTGTGCTCAGTCTGTAATACTATGTTCCATATTCTACCCATATAAAACTAAAATTGCTGAACCTATCCTTCAGCACATTTCACTTTCTTATTCTTTAGTCAACCTCAAAGTTCTCAGAGCCTGAAATATTTAGAATATATTCACACCATTTATATCCATATCCCTCTAATTTATTGTTTTCTTAAAAGTACCGACAACAACAACTATAGTAATCATCCGAAAAGACTAATCTATTTTTATAATTGCAGATAACGATATTGTTTTATTGAAAAATGAAAAGTATGATTCATCAATACCACTCAACTCTTTAAACAATACCGAAAAATGGGTCCATGTACGACCGAATATATTGCAACAAGGACGAATCGTTTGGTATAATGAGGAGAAAGCACAAAGAGAAAGAGAAAAAGAACGTAAACGTTTAGAAAAATTACGTTTACAAGAAGAATTGGGAGAAGATGAAAGCGAGCACGAAGAAGATGACGAAGAACCCGAGGGCGAAGATGAAGAGTTAGAGGTACAGGCTGAAAAAGGACCAGCCATATTAACATCTTGTTCTCGAGATGTTAGCAGTGAAATGTCAGTAGCTTGGACCGGACGTTTTACTAGTAAATTTACCAATCAAAATGAACGTATTCTTATAATGAAATCAAACATCTGGCCTGGAGCCTCAACCTTTATCTATAAAGATCTGTGTGAGTCTATATATTTGGGATGGGGTCATAAATATGTATCACGTAATATGTCATGGAAACATATGACCGCTATAGCAGACGAATATCAACATAAAACAGAAGATTTTATTGAAACCATCGATCCCAGTGTAGAAATGGAAGAGGCTTATCAATTGAGTTTATTAAAGAAAGAATTAAAATTTAAACAAATAGATGATTATGAGGAACATGAAGCCATAGAATCAACAGATGATGATAAAGAAGATGAGGATGATGATGACGAAGATGAAGAGGAAGAATAGTTAAAGCTAATTTTTACATAAATATTAAATAACTTTTATGAATATATAAAATTTTTATAAATAATATGTATAACTGTTTTAAAACTTGGACTAGTCCTTTACTTTTTGCCTTGGGCGAAGAGCTGAGCATCAATAGCCAAAGGTATTTCGGAAAATTGTACCTTGGAGTAAATTTCCTTTAACTTATTTTTCAATTCCATACTATGGGCCCAGTCTAGGGTCTCACAAATTACTTTAACCTTAAAATTAAAATCAATTATTAATTATGAAACGATTAAATAATAAGGTATGAAATTTTTACCTCTACAGTATAAATATCCTTTAACCAAGCACGTTCATGCATAATATCTTTAATGGACACACCCAAAGAGTGAAGTATTTCGCACAATTCATGAATACCACCAGGTCTATCAGTAACTTCCACATTAAATTTCACCAAACGGCCCTCAGCGGCTAAACCTCTTTCAAGACAACGACCAAAAACAGTGGTATCGATATTACCACCACACAATAATATCACAACTCTAAAAATAATAAGGTTATTATCTCAATTTTTAAGTTATTCCAAAATAAACCTACTTTTTGCCTTGCAGTTCTGGTAGTTGACCAGCTAATATAGCGGCCAAACCAGAGGCTCCAGCACCTTCCACCACACATTTTTCTTCTTCCACCAAACGTAAAATAGCCAAAGCAATCCATTCCTCTTGTACCACCACCATTTTATCAATTAGTGGCACAGCGGTAACATAAGCATTGTAGCCCACTTTTGGAACTGCCAAACCATCAGCCAAAGTATTTTTAATAGGTGTATGAATGGGACCATTGTTTTCCATAGCTCTTGAAAAACTGGGACATTTGGCAGATTCGACGCCCTGAAAATAATACAATATTATAACTGATCTTTATTTATAAATCTCTCAAATACTTACAATAACTTTTGTTTTCGGTGACAGGGCTTTAACAGCAGTAGCTATACCTGCAATTAAACCACCACCTCCAACGGGTATTATAACAGCATCTGGATTTGGTACTTGTTCCAATATTTCCAAACCAATGGTACCCTGACCAGCCATTATATGAGGATGATCGTAACCGTTGATATATAATAAACCCTTTTCTTTGGACATTTTCATGGCCCAGGCCTTAGCTTCAGCCATATCCTTGCCTTCAACTACCACATTAGCTTTATAGTTACGACATTTTTGAATTTTCATAATAGGTGCTGCCTTAGGCATAACAACTGTAACGGGTATATTCAACTTCCAGCCATGATAACTGAGAGCCTGTGCATGGTTTCCAAGTGAGGCGGAAATTACTCCCACTTTCTTTTGTTCTTCGGTTAGGGACAATAAAGCATAACGGGCTCCTCGCTCTTTGAAACTGTAATGTAAAGAAATAACAGTTGTGACTCGAATTTCATAAAGTTCCTAGGATTCAGGATTTTAAACCGATAAAATCCATTTTAAATTAGAAAAATTGTGACCGATTGGTCTATAATTTACCATAGCTCACATATAAGGTTCAATTCCAAAAATCAAATAACCAAATATGTATAATAATCAATAACCATATACCACGAAGATTATTTTAATAACTCATAAACTAATAATGATATCGGTATAAAATTCTACTCGAATATGTTTTGTACATAAACAAATCATTCTGTGAAATTATTTCCGGATTGACCCATAATTGGTTATAGCTCTCATATACATAAAGCCCACTTCCGAAAATCATTTAATCGTAAATAACTCATGAAATAACGATATCGTGATAAAATTTTACACGAATATGTTTTGTATACATATCGGATCGGTCCATACTTGGACATAACTGTGTTTTTTATATAAAAATCATTCAAAGAATTTTTTCGTATCTGTTTACAATTGGTCATATATATACAATTGGTCATATATATATATATTATATATATATATATATATATATATATATATATATATATGTACATAAGAGCCACTTCCAAAAATCACTTAATAGCAATAACTCGTGTCGAACCAAATTAGTCTAGTCTATAGTCTAGTCTGTAGTCTAGTCTATAGTCTAGTCTATAGTCTAGTCTATAGACTAGACTATAGACTATAGTCTAGTCTATAGTCTAGTCTATAGTCTAGTCTATAGTCTAGTCTATAGTCTAGTCTATAGTCTAGTCTATAGTCTAGTCTATAGTCTAGTCTATAGTCTAGTCTATAGTCTAGTCTATAGTAGTCTATAGTCTAGTCTATAGTCTAGTATAGTCTAGTCTATAGTCTAGTCTATAGTCTAGTCTATAGTCTAGTCTATAGTCTAGTCTATAGTCTAGTCTATAGTCTAGTCTATAGTCTAGTCTATAGTCTAGTCTATAGTCTAGTATAGTCTAGTCTATAGTCTAGTCTATAGTCTAGTCTATAGTCTAGTCTATAGTCTAGTCTATAGTCTAGTCTATAGTCTAGTCTATAGTCTAGTCTATAGTCTAGTCTATAGTCTAGTCTATAGTCTAGTCTATAGTCTAGTCTATAGTCTAGTCTATAGTCTAGTCTATAGTCTAGTCTATAGTCTAGTCTATAGTCTAGTCTATAGTCTAGTCTATAGTCTAGTCTATAGTCTAGTCTATAGTCTAGTCTATAGTCTAGTCTATAGTCTAGTCTATAGTCTAGTCTATAGTCTAGTCTATAGTCTAGTCTATAGTCTAGTCTATAGTCTAGTCTATAGTCTAGTCTATAGTCTAGTCTATAGTCTAGTCTATAGTCTAGTCTATAGTCTAGTCTATAGTCTAGTCTATAGTCTAGTCTATAGTCTAGTCTATAGTCTAGTCTATAGTCTAGTCTATAGTCTAGTCTATAGTCTAGTCTAGTCTATAGTCTAGTCTAGTCTAGTCTAGTCTAGTCTAGTTCGTCTGTCTAGTCTAGTTCTAGTTAGTCTAGTCTAGTCTAGTCTAGTCTAGTCTATAGTCTAGTCTAGTCTATAGTCTAGTTTAGTCTAGTCTAGTCTAGTCTAGTCTATTAGTCTAGTCTAGTCTAGTCTTAGTCTAGTCTAGTCTATAGTCTAGTCTAGTCTATAGTCTAGTCTATAGTCTAGTCTATCGTCTAGTCTAGTCTAGTCTATAGTCTAGTCTATAGTCTAGTCTAGTCTAGTCTATAGTCAGTCTATAGTCTAGTCTATAGTCTAGTCTATAGTCTAGTCTATAGTCTAGTCTATAGTCTAGTCTATAGTCTAGTCTATAGTCTAGTCTATAGTCTAGTCTATAGTCTAGTCTCTAGTCTAGTCTATATTCTAGTCTATAGTCTAGTCTATGTCTAGTCTATAGTCTAGTCTATAGTCTAGTCTATAGTCTAGTCTATAGTCTAGTCTATAGTCTAGTCTATAGTCTAGTCTATAGTCTAGTCTATAGTCTAGTCTAGTCTATATTCTAGTCTATAGTCTAGTCTATAGTCTAGTCTAGTATATATTCTAGTCTATAGTCTAGTCTATAGTCTAGTCTATAGTCTAGTCTAGTCTATATTCTAGTCTATAGTCTAGTCTATAGTCTAGTCTATAGTCTAGTCTATAGTCTAGTCTATAGTCTAGTCTATAGTCTAGTCTATAGTCTAGTCTATAGCCTAGTCTATAGCCTAGTCTATAGTCTAGTCTATAGTCTAGTCTATAGTCTAGTCTATAGTCTAGTCTATAGTCTAGTCTATAGTCTAGTCTATAGTCTAGTCTATAGTCTAGTCTATAGTCTAGTCTATAGTCTAGTCTATAGTCTAGTCTATAGTCTAGTCTATAGTCTAGTCTATAGTCTAGTCTATAGTCTAGTCTATAGTCTAGTCTATAGTCTAGTCTATAGTCTAGTCTATAGTCTAGTCTATAGTCTAGTCTATAGTCTAGTCTATAGTCTAGTCTATAGTCTAGTCTATAGTCTAGTCTATAGTCTAGTCTATAGTCTAGTCTATAGTCTAGTCTATAGTCTAGTCTATAGTCTAGTCTATAGTCTAGTCTATAGTCTAGTCTATAGTCTAGTCTATAGTCTAGTCTATAGTCTAGTCTATAGTCTAGTCTATAGTCTAGTCTATAGTCTAGTCTATAGTCTAGTCTATAGTCTAGTCTAGTCTAGTCTAGTCTAGTCTAGTCTATAGTCTAGTCTAGTCTATAGTCTAGTCTAGTCTATAGTCTAGTCTAGTCTAGTCTAGTCTAGTCTAGTCTAGTCTAGTATATAGTCTAGTCTAGTCTAGTCTATAGTCTAGTCTAGTCTAGTCTATAGTCTAGTCTAGTCTATAGTCTAGTCTATAGTCTAGTCTATAGTCTAGTCTATAGTCTAGTCTATAGTCTAGTCTATAGTCTAGTCTATAGTCTAGTCTATAGTCTAGTCTATAGTCTAGTCATATGTCTAGTCTATAGTCTAGTCTATATTCTAGTCTATAGTCTAGTCTATAGTCTAGTCTATAGTCTAGTATATAGTCTAGTCTATAGTCTAGTCTATAGTCTAGTCTATAGTCTAGTCTAGTATATATTCTAGTCTATAGTCTAGTCTATAGTTCTAGTCTATAGTCTAGGTCTATAGTCCTAGTCTATAGTCTAGTCTATAGTCTAGTCTATAGTCTAGTCTATAGTCTAGTCTATAGTCTAGTCTATAGTCTAGTCTATAGTCTAGTCTATAGTCTAGTCTATAGTCTAGTCTATAGTCTAGTCTATAGTCTAGTCTATAGTCTAGTCTATAGTCTAGTCTCTAGTCTAGTCTATAGTCTAGTCTATAGTCTAGTCTATAGTCTAGTCTATAGTCTAGTTCTATAGTCTAGTCTATAGTCTAGTCTATAGTCTAGTCTATAGTCTAGTCTATAGTTCTAGTCACTAGTCTTCGGTCTATAGTCTAGTCTATAGTTCGTCTAGTCTAGTAGTCTAGTCTATAGTCTAGTCTATAGTCTAGTCTATAGTCTTAGTCTTATAGCTTAGGTCTATAGTCTAGTCTATAGTCTCGTCTATAGTTAGTCTATAGTCTAGTCTATAGTCTAGTCTATAGTCTAGTCTATAGTCTAGTCTATAGTCTAGTCTATAGTCTAGTCTATAGTCTAGTCTATAGTCTAGTCTATAGTCTAGTCTATTAGTTCTAGTCTATAGTCTTAGTCTATAGTCTAGTCATAGTCTAGTCTATAGTTCTAGTCTATAGTCTAGTCTATAGTCTAGTCTATAGTCTAGTCTATAGTCTAGTCTATGTCTAGTCTATAGTCTAGCTATAGTCTAGTCTATAGTCTAGTCTATAGTCTAGTTCTAGTCTAGTCTAGTCTCTAGTCTAGTCTATAGTCTAGTCTATGGTCTAGTCTATAGTCTAGTTTATAGTTCATTTTATTCAATTTTTAAGTCTAGTTCATTATATAGTCTAGTCTATCGTCCAGTCTATAGACCAGTACATATAGTCTAGTTTAGTATATAGTCTAGCTGTACTCTAGTCAATTCTACAGTCTAGTCTGTAATCTAGTCTATAGTCCAGTCTTGTCTTTAATCTAGTCTAGAGTCGAATCTATAGTCTAGATGAGAATTTTTAAAGGATAACATTAACTATGTTCTAACCGATATGTTAAAATAAATTTACAAAAATCCTTGACATTTTCTAATCATAAAAAGAACACCCATTACTATTTTCGAATATTATCGCGTGATAAGACTAATTTTTACGATATAATAATTATACAAAATGTCATATTATTTATTGATATACATAACGATAAGATCGACTAAAATATTTGAAATGGACTTTCACTTGAAGAAAAATTTTAAGTGATAAAAAAACTAAAATAGTATTTTTTAGATAATATTTATGACATACATACGTACAATATTTTGCTAATAAAATCTGAATATTTATAATGTCACAACTTGAATAGAAATACAAGCATAAAAATTCGTATTAGAAATTTATATTAACCATTAAATGCATTTTGTACCATTTACGGTACATAAGCTCAAATCTATCAAATTAAAGATTAAAACTTTCATTTAAAATATGTCTTATCCCACCAACAATTTGTATTAAGCCTCAGTAAACCGATGAAAATGTCGTATACTATATATTCTCAAAACTAGGTCGCAGAAGGGACTTGCAAAATTAGAAAAAAGTAAATATTATTTTTTTATATAGATGTGACCCGGATATAAAGTAAACTGACACTCGATTTTCGAGTCTAAAAATCTTGGAATTATATAAGATGTTATATTCAAAATACGTCAATTCTATAAATTTTAAAATTAAACTTATTAATTAATTTAAGTATATCACTTTTGACAAATTATATTTGTTCAAACATTGATTAATAAACAAAATTATTTGGAATTTATTTTCTTTTCAATTTTAAAACGCAAACAAAATAAAGAAAACCTTTGACCTGTAAAGATAATGCAAATAATTCTATTAATTAATCTGCATAATACTGGAATATTTTATAGAAAATACTATCGGTATTTATAATATACATTCACTAGACTGTAGCATACATTGAACTAACTATACCCATAATTAATAAATACATGGACCGTTTTATCAGTTTTTTTAGTTTATAAACATTAAATAAAAACAAAAGTCTGGCGGTACTTATAGCTAAACTGAAACTTTTTCTAAAATAAAAATCACGTGAAAGAATATTTAATTTAGAAAAATAATTAGAACAATAAAATAATACGCAATTTTAAAGAAAAATAAAAGCAGATATTATATAGAACTTTGTATTACCTGCCAGTATATTGCAAGAAATCTTTTTTAAATATAATCCATGCCATAGGAATCCGAAGTAGTAGAGCGCTAAAAATAACATTGGAAACAAATTAGTAAACAATTGAAATTTAGGACCTAAATCAGAAAATAGTATGGATGTTTTTATTCAAATTATAATTATTATAATTTGGGTCTGAATATTTAACTTACCGGACATGGCGTCCTTTCTACACCATCCTTAATTAGAAATGCTGCCGATGTAATATCATGGAATGATATTTTCTGAGGCTGTTTAGGATCACAAAATGGATCCAAAATTTCATCATTTCCCTCGAATACTTTGGGTACAGTTGTGTTGTGATTAGGTGTTATTGAAAAACCATTACTATTGGTTTCTTTAGTTGGGGGCTTGGCAACATTTGTTGCTTTAGCCTTGCCATTGGTAGCAGCAGCAGTATCTACACCGTTTTGACCACTTGACATTTTTCTTTAAATTTAATTTCGATTTTTATATTTCTTGCACTTCAAATATATTTTTTCTTTTTAATTAGCTGTCGGATTAGGAATTCAGCCTTTACTGTTACGATTTAAGAAATAAACTGAAAAATATTGTTCATAATTCTTTAATTGTTAACTTAAGATTTTGTTGTTTTAATGTTTGAGTGATTTCAAAAAGCAACAAATATAATACAGGAAATCACACTGTTTTTAACCCATGCTGGGGCGATGAGTTTTTTTAATCTGATTAAAAGATAGTGGACATTTAAATTTGTTGGAAAATTTAATTTTTATACTAACAATATTGATAGTTCCGAATAATTTGAGATACACCAGTCCCACGCCTGGGTCTTTAACGACAGATACTGAACCGATATAAGCCACCATTTTAATTAAACATTTGGGCTAGGAAAGAACAACTATAATCTTTTAGGAACTCTGTCAGAAATATCACAAAATTTCCCAATGGGTTATTATTAATGTCTTATCGTGTTATCAATATACAATATACACTTACTATATATTTATTATATATTTTGTTCATTGATTAGTTAAGTATAATGGGATTCTGTGTTATTATGCTATAGCTGTGGTGATAAGAAAAAATTTTGAATCTAATAAAACAAAAAAAATCAACAAACTACTTTCTACTTTGATCGACAAGTTCCACTTAAGTACCTGCTAACGTTTTATTTTTGGCATGTTCATTCACATCTTAATTCTCCAAAAAACATTGGTACTATTTGCAAATAAATACACTTCTAATCAAGTTGTTTATGTTTATGTAAATAATTGATTGTTTTGCAGATAATACAAATAACTCAAATATAATAACCGCACTACAGTCGAACTTTTCGGTTTATTCGTAAAGTTTTCATTACAGTTTTACTGTTTAAATGGGTTGGTGGTTTTGTTTATTTTAGTTAATTGAATGTGCTATCAAATACTGTATTTTTAGATCATTCAGAATCTTAAACAACTAACAGCAAATTTATTTCATTTGATTTAAACGTCCTAATCCGTGGACTTTGCAATTTAGCAAAAATACGAATACTCTGCAAAATATAAGACCACTCTGAAGACGCGCGTAAATTAACATTAACTCCAATTAACATTAAGATGTCCTAGGTAATGACCACGTAATTTATCCATCCGTTACATTAGAGTAATACCAGTTAGTTAGTTAGTTAGTTAGTAGTTAGTTAGTTAGTTAGTTAGTTAGTTAGTTAGTTAGTTAGTAGTTAGTTAGTTAGTTTAGTTAGTTAGTTAGTAGTTAGTTAGTTGTTAGTTAGTTAGTTAGTTAGTTAGTAGTTAGTTAGTTAGTTAGTTAGTTAGTTAGTTAGTTTAGTTAGTTAGTTAGTTAGTTAGTTAGTTAGTTAGTTAGTTAGTTAGTTAGTGTTAGAGTTAGTTAGTTAGTTAGTTAGTTAGTTAGTTAGTTAGTTAGTTAGTTAGTTAGTTAGTTAGTTAGTAGTTAGTTAGTTAGTAGTTAGTTAGTTAGTTAGTTAGTTAGTTAGTTAGTTGTAGTTAGTTAGTTAGTTAGTTTAGTTAGTTAGTTAGTAGTTAGTTAGTTAGTTAGTTAGTTAGTTAGTTAGTAGTTAGTTAGTTAGTAGTTAGTTAGTTAGTTAGTTAGTTAGTTAGTTAGTTAGTAGTAGTTAGTTAGTTAGTTAGTTAGTTAGTAGTTAGTTAGTTAGTTAGTTAGTAGTAGTTAGTTAGTAGTTAGTAGTTAGTTAGTTAGTTAGTTAGTTAGTAGTTAGTAGTTAGTTAGTAGTTAGTTAGTTAGTTAGTTAGTTTAGTTAGTTAGTTAGTTAGTTAGTTAGTAGTTAGTTAGAGTTAGTTAGTAGTTAGTTAGTTAGTTAGTTAGTTAGTAGTTAGTTAGTTAGTTAGTTAGTTAG
>NW_023996918.1:0-29531 GCF_015586225.1 Lucilia sericata
TTGGTTCGTGACATCGTCCGATTACAAATCAAACATTCAGGTTCAGTGTTGCCACAACAAAATTTTTTTTCTAACCAATATTCGAATAAAAAATAACCAAATTAAGAAAAAAGTAAACAAAATTATTTTTATTTGTTTCATGTTTACATTTGGACATTAAAATAACAAATTCATTTTCTGAATTTAATTTGGAGGACATAATCTACTAAGTACGTAGACTATTCCCACCAAATTCCATAAAAATCGAAATGCGAAATACAGCCTATTTCGTTTTTTCATATAAGTACCGCGAGTTCTTTACATAAAAAGTTCCAATAGAAATATTAACGGAAGAACGGACGAGTTTGAATCGACCCAAAAAGCGATTTTAAGTTCATGAATGCACCAAAAGGAGAGAGAGGATCCATTATTCACGGTGTTAGATTGGCTAGTGTAAATAAAATAATATTACGGTGTTGTTATGATTTAAATCAACTAATTTAATAAGTGGAAAATGTATAGGTACTTTTGCTAAATCCTAAACCAATTAAGATATCGAAAAATGCTTTTGTGCACATAAGAATAACCAGTAGATGTACAAATTGCAGTAATAAAAAAATTTCGAATAGTAAAAAAATTCCACATATTACCAAAATTCAAAACAGGGACGATATGTATATTTACATAGTTCATTTAAAAATAAAGATAAAAGAAGTTTTTTTAATTTTATTTTTAGAATAAAAGCAAACAGCATTTAGTTCAATTGTTGCAAAAAATAACCAAAACGAAAAATAATTCACATGTACATATGCAAAATAAAAATAACCAATTTTGGTTAATAATAACCAAAGTGGCAACACTGTTCAGGTTTGCCAAAAAAAATTTCGGCAAACAAAAAATCATTTTCCCATTCTAAATTAAGCATTTATTTGTTTCTCTAGTATCAAGCGTACATCCAACCTCACTGCATGAAAGCACAAGCGAGACTAAGTCGTTTTGTTTATTTTTATTCATTGTGTTAATATCTCAGAAGATTTTGTTTTAAAATTTAATAGGTACATTTTCCAAAATAAACTAATTTTAATCTAAAATGCTTTCTTAAATAGATACAAGCAAAGAAGTGTAATGACATTTACAAATTTTAATCTAAAAAACTAATAATTTTATTTAAAACACCACCATTTCAAAATTAACATTTTCCATCAGTGTGACCAGGTCTCAAAAATGTTGCGGCTAAATCCCATCCAAAATAATGCTAAATTGATTTTAAAATGCCAAAAAAATGCTAAAATTTTTTAAGTGTTTTTATGAACAATTCATATTATTGTAACTGAAATTCATTGTAATTTATAACAAGTAAGAAAGTATATTCTGCCGTGGTTGACCATATGAGTATAAAATTTGATTTATTTTTCGTAATAAAGCATTTATGTTGAATTGAACCTTGGTTCCGATATATTTAAACTAATTTTCTGAGAACGGCTTTATACATTTGTATATGTATGGGGGCTAGGTAAAATAAAGGACGGACTTTAACCATTTTTAAAAGGTTTTGTCATTGGATCAAAAAGCATACGTGCTTATTGTTTTGAAAATTTCAACCTCTACCAGACGGTCACACTTACATGGCTTAATCGATTCAGAAAATGATTCTTAACCGATTAGTATACTCAAACGTAGTATAGTGGAGTAGGGTAAAAAATTAAGTTCCGTGGTATTAAGATAAACAGAAATGCTAAAAATTATTTCAAAATTTTTGTAAATTTAGCAATATGTAATGTCTCTAACTTTAAAATATTTCTGAATGTAAAAATTACATTAAAACTCTATTAATTACACTAGTTGCTCATGGTATAAAACCTATATGTGTTTCGGAAGGAAATAGTATAATATTTCTAGTTTTACTTTTTTTTATATAAACAATTTTATTTGTCTTCCTCAAAACACTTTAAAAATGGTTTTCATGTCACAAAAATATTGAAAATTCCGTTGAATTAATTTTAAATCTCGGTGAATAGATGTCAGGTTTATAACTCATACTTCCAAGATTTTTGCGGAAAAATATATATGAGAATGTATGAAATGAATTGAGAGATATATTCAAATCCGTAAGTTTGTAATTCTGGAATAAATTGTCAATAATATTTTCGAAATTTATGTATTTTTTTTAATTAAAAAAAAAAAAAAACGTGACAACAAAATTACTAAAAATTTGGTAAAAAAAGAACAGAAAGTAGGATGAGAAAGTCTTAATTATATATTATTGATTTTTTTCAATACTTATTTTCAATAAATTAACAAGAACTCCTGAAGGATGATAAAAATTAAAACCTCTTTATTTCGTATAAGAAAAAATAAAATTTGTTAATTAACCGTCATACATAACCTTTTCCAAAATTATATGTTTCATTCCATGAGCAAACAAAAAGTATTAGTTTGTAAAATAGCGTACTGAACGTATTTGTAAAAATATATGAAATCTCTTGAATTATTTCTATCACCTCGAATTTAAAAAAGCATTGGGTTCCAGAAAAATATTTTCGAATACAACATTTTATAGTATTCACTTGTATTGGCGTAATTTTAAGTTATTTATCTTCATGAATCTTTTTGCATTATTTTGAATTACAGTGTAAATTATTACATTTCCCATATTTCTTGTTGCTTGTGTTTGGATAGACATTTAATTCTGATTTTTTCCGGTTAAACCTATTTCCAATATAAATCTTTTTTGCAAAAATTTGTCTTTTTTTGTTTATATACTAAAATTGCAAAAAAAGCTAAAAATGCTAAAAATATTTTATAAAAATGCTAAATAAAATGCCAAATGCTAAATTAAAATTTTACAGCTAAATCAAAATAAAAAATGCTAAATCTAGTTGCAAAAATGCCAAAATGGTCACACTGGTCTTAATTGATCACACGAAACATTAGGAATTGAAACATTGAGTAAAAATACCAACTGTTAACGTAAACGTTTTCATCACTTTCATAATGATTTAGTAATGATCGTTAACTCATGTTAAAATATTAGATATTATAGAATAGCATTTAAATACAATTTCTAAACATTAGAAATATCACTGTGAAAGTTTTTTCCGATCGCTCCATTACAAGGTCCCCTCCCGAAAATCACTTAAACGCGCATAACTCATTACTGAATTAAGATATGCATATAATATTTGGTACAATATTGGTATATGCACAGAAATATTACTGAGACATTTTTTTCCGATCGGTCCATAATTGGTCATAGCTCCCATACAAGGTTCCCTCCCGAAAATCACTTTAAAACCACATAACTCTTTAGTAAATAAAGGTATTCATAAAAAAGTATTGCTCTCATATACAGAAATATTAATATAAAATTGTTTTACGATAGATCCATAATTGGTCATAGCTCCCATACAAGGTCCTCTCCGAAAATGACTTAAACGCACATAACTCATTCCTTAATTAAGATATCCATATAAAGTTTGGCACAAGTATTGCTCATATACATAGAAATATTACAGTGAAATTTTTTTCCTATCCATAATTAATCATAGATCCCACAAGTATTGCTCATATACATAGAAATATTACAATGAAATTGTTTTCCTATCGGTCCATAATTAATCATAGATCCCATACAAGGTCCCTTTCAGAAAAACACTTAAAGGCACGTAACTCATTACCAAAGAGTGATACCCATAAAATATTTGGCATAAATACTATTTTTGTACACAGAAATGTTATTTCAAAATTTTTTTCACGATCGGTCCATCCTTGGTCATAGCTCCCATACAAGGTTCCCTTCCGAAAATCACTTAAACGGACAAAACTCATTATTAAATATTGATCTCCATACTAGGGTGGGTCGAAAATAGGCTTTTCTCTCAGATCAACTTCTAATAGTGAAATTATGTTTTATTTTATCGTCAAATGGAAGACTGTAAAATATTCTTCAATTATTTTGAGGGTAAGAGCCCGCGCATCGCCGCTAAAGTTTGTAAATGCGTTTATATGGGAAAAAATGGCACTTTTTGGAATTTTTTCACAAAATGAGTCTTTAAGTATTAATTATTGCACAATTTTATAGCAAAATCGTAATGTCTACAAAATTGTCTTTCCAAAAAGATGGAAAAACTCAAAATTGGTTAAAAAAGTTTGAGTTGTTAAAATTTCCCCGAGAATTATATAAGAATAAAAAATATAAGAAAATTTTTGTTAGTTTTGAAAAAATTTACAAAAAAATATTATGTTTATCTTTATAAAGTTCATAAATGTGCTAGTACGCATTTTTGTTTAAATTGGATAACGCTTACTTGGTTTAGTCTGTGGTCAAAAAAGGGCCATTATTTTAGCAGCATCTCCAAAACTCAATTTTCAAACTTTAAAAAATTTTGTTAAATGGATTTTTAAAAATTAAAGTTTTCTATACTGGATATTATAAAGGATATATATAAGAAATAAACACAGAAAGAATGAGCTCAATAGCTCTCATAGTTTTACCGTACCTGCGATGTGAAATTGAAGGATTTCGGGAACAAGGCTGTTTTTACCATTAATTAAGTAAAAATTATATTATTACCAATTGTTGCTTAATTTTGATCAATTAAATTGCGATTATTATTTCCGAGTCAATGAAAAGTTATTTCTGATAAATTTCCGAAATTAAAAATCATTAACCCTCTAAAAACCGGGGTCAAAATCAAGTTTTTGTATATTTAATATTTTTCATTAATATTTTCATTAATAATTTAATTTTTAAAAATCCATTTAACACAATTTTTTAAAGTTTGAAAATGGAGTTTTGGAGATGCTGCTAAAATATTGGCCCTTTTTTTACCACAAACTAAACCAAGTAAGCGTTATCCAATTTGAACAAAAATTCGTACTAGCACATTTATGAATCTTATAAAGATAAACATAGTATTTGTTTGTAAAATTTTTCAAAACTAAAACAAAATTTCTTATATTTACTTTTATATGTCTTCAGAATCACAAAATTCTCGGGGGAAATTTTAATAACTCAACCATTTTTTAACCAATTTTGAGTTTTTCCATCTTTTTGGAAAGACAATTTTGTAGACATTACAATTTTGCTATAAAATTGTGCAATAATTAATACTTAAAGCCTAATTTTGTGAAAAAAAACTCCAAAAATTGGCATTTATCCCATATAAACGCATTTAAAAACTTTGGCGGCGATGCGCGGGCTCTTACCCTCAAAATAATTGAATAATATGTTACAGTCTTCCATTTGACGTTAAAATACAACATAATTTCACTATTAGAAGTTTATCCGAGCGAAAAGCCTATTTTCGACCCACCCTAATCCATACGTTTAGCAAACATTTTGCTCTTATATACATAAATTACACTATAAAATTGTTTTACGATCGGCCCATGTTTGGTCATAGCTCTCATACAAGGTCCCCTTCAGAAAATCGCTTAAATGCACAATATTCATTACCAAATAATGATATAGATACAGAATTTTGAAAATTTGTCTTTATATGTATACATATGTAATTGGTCATAGCTCCCATACAAGGTCCTTTTACGAAAATCTCTTAAACGCACATTACTCATTACCAAATTACAAATATTAGTCTTGTATACAAAAATTATATTTCAAGATTTTTTTCACGATCGGTTCATAACATGGGTGCGGTCGGTACCATACCAGGTTCCCTTCAGAAAATCACTTAAACACACATTACTTATTACTAAATTACGATATATATCCAAAAATTTTACTGAAATATAGCTTTTATGTACAGAAATTTAGCTTAAAGAACTTTTTACGATCGGTCTATAATTGGTTATATCTCCCATACTAGGTCCTGCACCTAAAACCGTACTTAACTAGTTGCATTAGTGGTAAAGATACAGAATTCAGCCAAAATTTTGTCTTTATATACATTAATGTTACTGTGGAATTTTTTTACGATCGGACCATATTGGTCATAGCTCCTATACAAGGTCCTCTTACAAAAATCTCTTAAACGCATATTACTCATTAACAAATAAAGCTATTGATACAAAATTTGGCACAAATATTATATTTCAAGATTTTTTTCACGATCGGTTCATAATATGGGTGCGATCGGTCCCATACAAGGTTTCCTTTCGAAAATCACTTAAACACATTACTTATTACTAAATTCAGAGGAGCGCAAGATTGCCATTACATAGCACGCGTGATAGGGTAAGAAAATTCTGCTGACGCTAAGTTGATACACATACACTATAGGTTTAATTCTTCTTCTTTTTATAATGAGCAATATCAGTGGGTTTGCTCTCAACTTGAAAAACAAAATCAAATCAGTTGCTGATCAGCACTTGTCGAAGGAAGGTCTGTACGCGACGTTTTTAAAATACACACAGAAATACAACAACAAAATTTTGAGAAAGCCGAATTAATGTAGGAGAACATGAGAGAACAGTTGTTAGTTTTTTATATATAGACTTTGATATACGCTGGCTGTCAAAATCCATAATAAACATTTGACAGTTAGCATATACTTTATAGTTTATAGTCATTTTATTAGTATACTTTTATTTTGAATTGAATTCTGTTCTCTGCTGCTTTACCAACACAAATAAAACTATGGTACTCTATGGTAGTATGTGTTTGAGCAACACTGATATAGATACAAAAATTGACTGCAATATAGCTTTTATGTGCAGAAATGTTACTTAAAGAATTTTTTACGGTCGGTCTATAAAACTATGCGACAAAAATAACTACCTGGGAAGTGATACTATTTTTCTGAAAGGTGGATCCAAGTAGAAGAAGAATCTGGTTTTTGAAATTTCCCATACACCTCCAAAATCTTGAGATACGGGTAAAACCGGTTTTTCGTATCTTTAAGCACTTAAAAGCCAGTAACATAGTTGAATCTCAACCGATTTTAAGTTTGAATATCACGATGAAGTTCATCATAAATAACTTTTAAATAAACATACATATATCATCCCACAACATTTTATGAGGATCGGTTCACATTTAGCCCTACCCCCCATATATAGCATCCTTCAGAAAATCAGTTTTTGAACAATTTTGTATTAAGAAAAATATTAATAATGTCGTCAATTGTTAACTGATTAAAAAAAAGTTGCGTTTTCATTAAAAGACATAGTTTTCTAATACATTAATAAATAGTACGGTTCCTATATAAAATATTTTGCAAAAACATCTCCAAACTTTAAAAACGGTGCAAAATTAAAATCAACAAGTTAGAGTGCTATATTCGGCTGAGCCGAATCTTAAATACCCTCCACCAGCTACTTTTATATTAAGACTTTTTTAATTGATCAAATATTTGTAGAAATATGTTTTCTCATGTCTTATATAGAAAGACTCCAAGATTTAAACAGCTTAAATCTGTTACAATTCCAACATTTATTGAACATTACATTTTCTTTTATATTTTTATAGCGCCCTAAAATATGCTTTAACGATATATAATAATGTGCATGTATGCATGTGTGTGAAAGATTTAAGGATTTTCAAAATACATATATATAATTTTGTTCTACACAAATTGATAAAGCAACTAGTTAAATACGGTTAAAGTGCTTTTAGGGGGAGGACCTAGTATGGGAGATATGACCAATTATAGACCGATCGTAAAAAATTCTTTAAGCTAAATTTCTGTACATAAAAGCTATATTTCAGTCAAATTTTGTATCTATATAGTAATTTAGTAATAAGTAATGTGCGTTCAAGTGATTTTCTGGAAGGGAACCTTGCATAGGACCGACCGCACCCATGTTATGGGCCGATCGTGAAAAAGTCTTGAAATAGAATTTTCGTATACCAAACTAATATTTGTGCCAAATTTTGTATCAATAGCTTTATTTGGTGATGAGTAATGGGCGTTTAAGAGATTTTCGTAAAAGGACCTTGTATGGGAGCTATGTCCAATTATGGACTCATCCAGAAAATTTTTTCTCTCAATGAGTTCAATTGAAATTAGATTTTAAGTTGTAAAATTTTGTGAAGATATCAGCATTCTGACGGAAGTTATTAACAAAAAACTCATTTTCCGGGAATATGTACTTTTGTATGGGAGGTATATGAATTTATGGAATTTTCAGCAGGAATCAAGATCTTGTGTAGAAACGAACGTAAGATGACTTTCATGAAATTATCTTGCATAGTTTTCGAGAAAATTACATCAGAATGCTTAAGTAATCTAGAAAAATATGTGTGTATTTCATTAGCAAAATAAATCAGCTAAATTCACTGAAAATATTCACTATTGTCCTAAGCAGTTTGGTATTAAAAATCAGGCAAATCGGTCCACAACGTAAAAAGTTATGAGTAAAAATTTCAGACTACCTCGAAAAAAATAAGTTTTTTTCATAATTCTTGAGTAGTTTTCTCAGAAACTTCTAAAGATAATGGAACGAATTTTGTCACACCTTATTTTCTTTACCCAGGGATTAAAAATGTTCAAACTTCAAACAATCGATTCAAAATTTCTCATAGCCCCCATACAAAGGTACATATTCTCGGAAATAGATTTATCGTTAATTACTTCGGCAAAAATATCGGTATCACCACGAAATTTTGCACATATGTATATAATAAGAACAGAAATAATATTACCATCGTAGATCTGTATAGGTCGATTATTGGTAACAGCTCCCATATATGGTTCACTTTCGAAATATACTTAAATACAAATAACTTATTAAGAAATAAAGATATTGGAATAATATTCAACATAAATATGTTTTGCGTATACATATATCACTTTGCAAAATATTTTTCGGACTGGTCCATAATTGGACATAAGGCCCATTTCCGATAACCACGTAATCGCACATATTACATAACTGAATGAAATTATCGGTATAAAATTCATCATGAATGTGTTTAAAGTAGATATAAAACACCCTGCGAAATTTTTTCCGGCTCTGCCCATAAGTGGTCACAGCTCCCATGTAAGGTCAACTTCAGAAAATTACTTAAATGTACATAACTAATTTAGAAATAAAGATATTGAAATAATATTCAACATAAATATGTATTGTGTATACATATATCACTCTGCAAAATGTATTTTGGATCGGTCCATAATTGGGCATAGATCACATATAAGGCCCATTTCCGATAACCACGTAAACACACATATTTCATAACTGAATGAAGATATCGGTATAATATTAGTCATGAATGTGTTTATAGTAGATAGGAAACACCCTGCGAAATGTTTTTCGAATTGTACCTTACCTTAGATATACTTAAGCCGTTTATTGTTGAATAAAATTGTGGACATTTAAGTCAAATTTTGAAGGAGGTTTTGTATAGGGGCTAAGGTCAAATGAGACCCTATAATTATAAAATTCATGAGAGTCATCTAGGGTAGTATAGAACTTGGGTTTGCAGCTTTTTGTCGAGATACGAGTATATTAAACATAATTGTGAACTTAAAAGCCCTATTCGTCGGGTTCAGTTGTAGGGGGGCTAGGTGAAATAAGGAACCAATGTGCCAAATTTCATTGAATTATCTTCAAAATTGAGACCTGAAGTTTGATTACAAGCTTTACAAGCCCTATTCAGGGGTTCAGTTGTATGAGGGCTAGGTGAAATAATGGACCGATCTTAACAATAGAAGATCATATACCAAATTTCATTGAATTATCTTCAAAATTGCGACCTATAGTTTGGTTACAAGGTTTACATGAACGGACGGACATAGCCAAATCGACTCAAAAAATGATTCTAAGCCGATTGGTATACTTTAAAGTGTATAAATACGCTATAAAAATAAGTTTTTTACGGATCGGCCCATAATATTTCATATCTGTCATATAAGACGCACTTCAGAAAATCGCACATTTCATTGATAAATAAAGATATCGGAATAAGGATATTTTGTGTATATAAGAAATCTTTTTTTTAATTAGGATCAATGCTAATTGATCTTAGTCAGTGTTGCCAAACCTAATTGCGAAAAAGTGCTAGATTGGTTTGAAAAAAATGCTAGAAAGTTTTATTGTTAAATATTTAAATTTAAATTTTTAAAATAATGTACATAAATAATATTTTTAGCTTAGTACGCAAATGAACCAACTCCACTTAACTAGTTTTAGAGTTTTTCGATTCTTACTTTATCCCAAAAAGAGGATTTTTTATGTGGTCCCCTAGAATTTTTCTAAAATAGCTTTATTTTTTGGTATTTTTTAACTGCATAAATGTTTTTACATTAATACGCAAACGTACCAAATCCACTTATTATGGGATGATTTTAATAAAATTTAATTATAATTGACGGTTTCCAAAAATTGATCTCAATCTCAACAATTTGAATAATAAATCGCTGGAAAAAGATCTAGTTCTAAAGAAGGTGTATATGTTCTCTAAAACTTCTCTAGAACTATATCTGAGGATAGCAAACTCGAACTTAAATCATTGATTAAAGAACTAGTTCCAGAAACGTTCCATTAAACGAGTTTGTTGATGCGTAACGCAAAAATTTTTGGTTGTGAATATTTTTGAAATTGAGTTTACAATTATAATGATATTTTTAATTAAAAGTCTAAAGGGAAGACACAAATGAAATCCTTTGTAAAGAATATTACAATTCAAAAAAATTTTGGAAATGTATACGATTTTAGTTTAGCTTTGTGCCATTTTCCATAGGAAGTGGCCCTTTTAAAATGTAACTTAAGCTCATCAAATACGAACCGATATTTCTACAGATAACCAGTAAACATTAATTTGTTGTTGTACATAATAAATTAATAATTAATTTTTAACCATATTTTTACAGAAGAACAATTAAAATTGGCATACAAGAATATGTACAAAAATCCTAAAATGTGTTAAAAAAAAGTGCCAAAAAACGTTTGAAAAATGCTGAAAAAAGTGCTAGATGCTAGATTACATTTTTGGGTGCTAAATGAGTTTAAAAAGTGCTAAATCTAGCACTAAAAGTGCTAAATTGTCAACACTGGTCTTAGTTCTCATATAAGGCCCATTTCCAAAAGTCACTTTTTCCAATATATTTCATTCAATTATAAATATATGCGGATAAAATCCGACACAGTGTGGTTTTTATCGAAAATCATTCTGTGAAATTTTGTTCAGATTGGCCAATAATTGGCCATATCTCCATAAAAGCTATTTATGATTTCTAAATGATAGCAGCCTCATCACGGAAGCACAATTAGAACTTTCACAATTTATTATATACGTATCTAGTAATATTTATAAGGGTTTTCATAAAAGTAGCTTACTGGTGGAGGGTATTTAAGATTCGGCATAACCGAATATAGCACTCTGACTTGTTATACCCTCCACCACCATCAGTGGTGATAGAGGGTATATATAAGTTTGCCATTCCATTTGTAACACCGAGAAATGTTCATTTGAGACCCAACAAAGTATATATATTCTTGGTCCTTATGAAATTCTGAGCCGAATTAGATATGTCCGTCTGTCTGTATAAAACACGCTCACGTTTAAACGAAGCAACGGAACTTTATGAAATTCACCCAAAATATTCATTGGTATCCTAAGCACTGTCCCAGCAAAATCTTTGCTTACAATGATTACCATTAAGTACTTCATTAATGACTTACTTTGTAGGCAAAGTCTAAAATAAATCAAAATAAAGAAACAAACAAAAATAAAACAGTTAGTTTTTCTGTTTTTTTCCTTTTTTTGTGCACACGATATCAAATGTCTATTTTTAGACAAACAGAAAATAAAATAGTATTTGTGTGTGAAAACTATTATTTGACGCACAATAAAACAACAAAGCAGTGGTGTAGTAAGAGTAGCATTCAACTGGTAGACGGAAGGTACTGAGTTCAACCCCAGTCTTTGTCGACTTTTTATTTTTATTTTTTCATAAATATTCTATAAATAACTCTACTAAAAAACAACTTATTTCCAACCAAATAATATTGACTTACTTTTGGAACATCTCAAACAAAAATAAGTACTTTTTCTAGTAGAATTGTAAGTACTTTACTCGATGAGTTCTGGTGATTTTTCTAGTGAATTTGTAAGCAAATATTTTGCTGGGGTGGTATTGAAAATAAGCAAGATCGGTGAAACAGGTTCAGAGTTTGAGACAACCCCAAAAAAAATTGTGCTTTTTCACATATTTATTTGTATTTTTTACAAAAACTACTGCAGATAAATTGATGAGTTTTGTAAGAGATATAACTCTTGGTGCAAGGATCAACATTGTTAAAAATCGGAAAAATCGGTTCACAATTACATATACCTCCCATACAAATTTACTATTCCCCGAAATTAATTTATTGTTAATAACTTCCGAAATAATGCCGATATATTTACAAAATTTTACAAATTTAAATTCCATGCCAATAGAATTCATATAAAGAAACAATTTCCTGAATCGGTCCATAATTGGTCATAGCTCCCATATAAGGTTACCTTCAGAAAAACTTTTAAACGCAAATAACTCATTATCAAATAACGATATTCATACAAACTTTGGCACAACTATTGCTTTTATCTTCAGAAATCCTACTGTACATTTTTTCACGATCGGTCCACAATTGGTCATAGCTTCCATACAATGTCTCCTTCTCAAAATCACTTAAACACATATTTCTCATTACTAAATAAAGGTATCCATACAAAATGTAGCACAAACATTGCTTTTATATACAGAAATGATACTGTAAAATTTGTTTACGATCGGTCCGTAATAGGTCGTAGCTCCCATACAAGGTCTCCTTTCGATAATCACTTAAACGCATAAAACTCTTTGCAAAATAAAGATATCCATAGAAAATTGGCACAAATATTGCTTTAATCTACAGAAATCTTATTATAATTTTTTTTACGGTCGATCAATAATTGGTCAATGCTCCCATTTAACGGATATTACTAATTACCAAATAATGATATCCATAAAAAATTTGGCACAAATATTTAGTTTTGAATTTTGTCATACATATAGTTTGGGAATCCACTGAGTTGAAAATCGAAATCAGTCCACAATTTCTTGTACCACCCATAGGGATTAAAAAATTGATTATTTTTCGCAAAAAATTAAATAAAAACTGTCCAACAGTCCAACATCAGTGTTGATAAAAGTTATTCAGCAGCAATGTTTTGTACAAACAGAAAATAACATAACTAATATTAAAAATATTAGTTAGCGAAGGAAAAAATAGTGGAATGGTGTGAAGTGCAGTGGATGGAAGGGAGAATTAACAAACTGAGCATTGCAAGTTCGATTCCTGGTCGATTTGTCCTTTTTTGTCATAAATGATTAATTTTTTTTAAATCAAATTAAGTGTCGAAATTCGGTTCAACAATAAAAATTTAAAAGCTATTTTATTTTTTCATAGGATCAACAACGTTGAAAATCTATTGTACCTCCCGTACAACATTATATAAGTTTTATAACTATTACCATACATTTCTCTCACACATAGAAATTATTTTAAATACAGAATATAGGTTAAATTTAGTATGCTCTGTAACAGTCTGTTAAGTGGTAGTTTTGTTTTTAATTGAATATTGTAAGGCGTAATGAAAGTAAGTCTAAAATAAATTTGAATCAATCCATAAAATTTAATAATTTATGAAACCAGTTTAAGGTGGAGGGTATTTAAGATTCGGCAGAGCCGAATATAGCACTCTAACTTGTTTTTTATATATATATTTTATATTTGGTTCACTGCACTGAATAAGAGTAAATATTAAAGAGCGGGAGAGTAATTTGAATGTTTTCACAACGACTGATGAATTACAAGTGACCGTTTTATTTCGAGATTACAATAAAGGAAGCTTAAGATTTATACAAAAATGGCAATTCAGCAAATTATTACAACAATTTGACAGTTCCTTTAAATATCGAGTATTAGTTAATTTTAGACAATAGTAAATTTACAATATAAGGTAATTCAGTTCAAGATAATTCATATAATTTAAAGTACCTTAATTTGTAGATAATAACAAAATTAAAAAAAATTCAATATTAAATAAAATTAATTCTTTTCTAAATAAAAATAAAAGAAAAAAATTGTGTCCAAGATTAGACATGCCGCCGGCCTTGGCTTTAGGCAACAGATGGCCCGTTAGTGCTGGCTGACATTAGCCAATGATTTAATGGCCTCTAGAATGATTTGTTGATTGGGTGCTGTGAACGTGGCGGACTGGGCTGGTGCTGGATGTTGAATGATAGTTTGGGTAGTTGGTGTGTGTGGTGTGATAGTTTGGACCTGGTTCAGCTGAGGACTTTGAATGGTTGAGGACTGGGTTTGTCTTTGCGGCTTGGGCCAAGGATGACGTCGTTGTGTGGTTTGGCTGCCGACGGTGACACGAATGTTTGGTGGATGTAACATCGTGTGATGGAACCTGTGGCATCTTCGGCAGCTTGCCATAGAGGTGCAAGACCGCACTACGTGGCTTTTAGCCAAACAGTTCACGCAATAGCGGTGTCTCGTGACCACTTCAATGCTCCGGATGACGGTCATGCTAAGGAATTTCGGACAAAAACGTATGGCATGGAACCTCATACAGAGCATACACTGGTGTAAGTCAGGATCCATTCTGTTTTGATGATGATTGGTGCGGTTTCGGTGGTCTTGTCGGTTGCGACTTTCGCTTGGACGTCGGGAAGCAGACCTGCGGTGATTGCTGCGGCTTTGGCTGCTACGTTCGCTTGGCCGATTGGTAGCATGGCTACGGTATTCGTCTTGGCTGGGTTCGTCTCTTGGCCGGGTTGCGGTGAGTCTTCGGTTGGTTCTAGGTGGGGAAATAAACAAAGCGTAAGTAACTGACAAAACAAATGAAGGTGGATTAATGCTGGGATTGTTAAGTGTGAAAGTGTAAAAATGAGAAGTGTTAAATGAGAGATTAGTGTGAAAGGTGTTAGAGTAATTAAAATATATAAAAAGGGATTGCTAAAGGAGATTAATGATATTATTTATATTGGATTAGAATTTTCATCGAAGTTAAAATTCTAATCATGATTTTCACTTAAAAATGGTAGGTAACATAATTTGGCGATCGGTCGAGTAATAACACCTGAGCTTATGCGAACGTCGGCTACGCGTACATTATTATCTGAACCAAAATAAGTTTTTTCGATTCTTCCTAGACGCCATTCGTAAGGCGGCTGAAGATCGTCCATTACAACGACGAGATCTCCGATTTTAAGATTGGTAGTAGAGTTTTTCCATTTTAGCGTTTGTGTAAAGTTTTAAGATAATCATTTTTCCAGCGCATTGAGAATTGATGATGCAAAGCTTTTAATTTTTCCCACCTATTAATAAGAGATATATTTTGATAATTTTGTTCTGGGAGAGCCATTATCGGTGCTCCTCTTAGGAAATGTCCTGGGGTTAGAGCAGTAAGATCTGAAGGGTCTTCAGATAGAGCTGAGATTGGGCGTGAGTTTAGTACGCCTTCAATTCGGGTTAGAATTGTTGAGAATTCTTCAAATGTGAATTTTTGAGCACCAGTAATTCGTTTTAAATGAAAGCCGCCCATGTGCGGAGCGTGTGGGGGAATAAATTTCCACTCAAAGCCGTGTGTCAAATACTTTTGAGCTACATCTTGAGATGCATTTTTTATAAAAGAGGAAAATTCTCGTAAAAGTTCTCTACTAGCCCCTAGAAAGTTTCTACCGTTATCAGATACTACCCTTTGGGGTAGTCCTCGCCTCCCAACGAAACGAGCAAAAGCGGCTTGAAATGCCGCTGAAAGCAGATCAGAGCATACTTCTATGTGAACAGCTTTGGTACTAAAGCAAACGAATACGCTGACGTACCCTTTGACAAACGTAGATTTTTGTTCGGCACATTTGACCACATTCGGCATGAGATAAGAATTCGAGTAAATGCTTGAGATAAAGTTTACAAAAATGTGAATTACCGGGATAATCTTCCATTTACTCGTAAAATTGAGTCTATAAATGGATTAAGGGATTTTAGCGAACTTTTATTAGGTAAAGTTTGAGATTTTAAGCAACATTCGTATTCTTCGAAGTTGAATGTTTTTTGAGCGACCATTATGAGTTTATTTTTTGAAAATTTCATTTCATCTTAAGTTAAAGAGATTTGAGTAGTGGAATTAACTTTTTTACACTTGTTAATAAATCGATAAACATAGCAGATAACGCGTAAGGCTTTGCTATACGATGAAAATCTTTCGAGAATATCTGTTTGTAGGGTTTCTGAATGCATTGATACTATTTTTTTTAGACATTCAGGGGTTTTTAGAGGATTTCTGTTAGTCCACTCAGACAATGGTTTAGTTAGCCACGATGGTCCATTCCACCAAAGGGAATTTTGAACAAGGTCTTGAGGTTTACAACCTCGAGTTCACAAGTCTGCTGGGGACATGTTTCCATATGGCGTTTGGCGTTAAACGATGAATTTCTGCAATACGATTTGCAACATATGTTTCCTACGTAGATGGGTGTTTAGAGAGCCAACCTAACACAATGGATGAATCAGTCCAAAGAAAGGTTTCTTTAGTATTAACATTTAATGAAGAAATTACGTAATTTACCAATTTTGATAGCAAAACTGCACCATTTAGTTCTAGTCTTGGAAGACAAACAGTTTGAATTGGTGCCACTTTACTTTTTGCTACAAGTAAATTTACGAAAGTGTTATAAGTGTTCGTTTTACGTTGAATAAACAATGTAGCGCAATATGCTGTAACCAGCGTGGAATGGAAATTGTTTCTATATGAGATAAATCTCGAACTAGATTATTCCACTTTTGAAGAGATTCAGATGAAACATCTTCATCCCATTCCAAGCCTTCTACACACAGCCGCTGCATCAGCATTTTTGCTCTGATGACGATGGGTGCAAGCCATCCAGCTGGATCAAAAATTTTTGCAACTGAAGATAAAATTTGACGTTTTGTTATTCTTTGAGATTCATCAATGGGTGAAAAACTATAAGAAAATGTATCAGTGATTGCATTCCACTTGATGCCAAGTGTTTTAGTAGAACTTGCTTCGTGAAAACGTAAGAAGTCTAAATCATAAAGATCTTCTTTGGGCAAATGAGCAAGTAATTGCGGGTTATTAGCAGTAATTTTCTTTAATGGGAAACCTGCTGAGTTTAATGTTTCAATAAATTGAGTTTGAGCAGAAAGAGTTTCTTCAATTGAATAACCTCCTGAGAGAATATCATCGGCATAAGTTTCTGAGCGCAGAATTGATGCTGCTTTGGGTATGCAGATTCGGAATCTGTTGCGAGTTGAAGAAGTGTCCGAATCGCCAGATAGGGAGCACAATTTATGCCAAAAATGACGGTTTTGAGCTGATAATCTTGAACTGGTTCATCTGCTTCAGTTTGAAATAAAATTCTTTGAAAAGATCTATCAGCAGGGTGCACAAGTATTTGGCGATACATTTTTTGTATGTTGCCACTAAATACATATTGGTATTTTCTACAATTGAGAATAATCGTAATTAAATCATTTTGTAGAGTGTAGAGATACAATTTCACTGGAACAGTTTTCTTCCATGTGATCTAGAGTTATATAATCGTTCAAAACTGCTTTATATTGAGCTTGAAGTTCTGGATCTTTTGCGAGTGTTTTTTCCATTCTGGAGTATTGATCTAATGCAATATATCGGGATGAGCCAAGGGAAACTTTGTCGGGAAATTCTGATCTGAATGGTAGTCGAACGACGTATCTACCATTCTCATGACGAGTTGTAGTTTGAGTATAAAACATTTCGCAAATTTTATGTTCAACGGTGATTGGATGAGAAGTAGGAATTTCTTCCTGTTCCCAAAACCTTTTTTTATTATTTAAATCTGAAGTTTCACATTGTGTGACCGAAGTGGTAAAAGTTTGAATAGTTTGGGTTTTAATGGGATCACTAAGAACCCAACCAAAAACAGTGTGATAAGCTGAAGTTTGACCACATACATTCCTTTTAATACCATCTAGATTAAGAAATTGTTCATAATAATTTCCTATAATGAGATCAATTTCTGCAGATTTATTGAAAGTTGGATCTGCTATATCCAATTCAGAAAGCTCAGGCGAGTCAGGTATTTCAAAAGAATATGTTAGAAGCCATTTAGTGACTTTGGGCATTACCATAGCTTTAACTGGAATTCTTAAATTGTATCTTTTTGCATATAATACGAATTCACATTATGTGTTAGCTATTTGTTTTTTGGCCGCCAATACCAATAATTTCAAAATGAGAATTTTGATAAGGTAATTGAAGACGATTACGCACTTTTTCGGTTAAAAATGTTCGTTGAGAACCAGGGTCTATTAGAGCCCTAACAATAAAAAGTTGACCTTAATGATCAATTTGTACTAATGCAGTACGCAACAGAATATTTTCATTATTCATTGAACAATTAGCTTGAATTTGATTTGAGCAAAGTTTTATGAGTTATATTTTTATTTTCTTTTGGCTCTTGATTTTTTGCGAGTGTTCTGGGATTTGAGCGGGATTTTGTAACTTTGGTCTCATATGAAACAAAGTATGATTATTTTTTTACAATGGAGACAAGTTTTTTTACTTTTGCAATTTATTTTAAAATGAGATGAACTCAAACAATTATTACATATTTCATTTTTAAAAACGTAATCCACTCTTTGTTGTACCGTAAAGGTTCTGAATTTAGGACATGTTCTTAGCGAGTGAATTTCAATACAGAATTTACATTCGGGTTCATAGAGATTTTCTTGAGATGTATAAGTTTGTATTTTGGTTTCAGGTGCATTTGTTAAAGTAAAACAACTTTTTGAAGTTTTTATGCTATTAATGCGTTCTACTGCTTCATATCCGTCAACAGGGAATTGTGACATTTGAGACCACTTTGGAAGTTCTCGAGGTGAAGTTAAAGACTGTTCCCAAAGCGAAAGAGTAAAATCTGGCAATTTTGTTGAAATTAGGCGAATTAAAATGGGGTCCCAGCTTTCAACTTTTACCCCGAGAGTTCTTAGAGTCGCTAGCGAATCATTAACTGAAGATTGTATTCTTCTAATTGATTCGCCGTTTTCAGCGGTTGCTGGCGGAATATTAAAAAGTAGTTTTATTTGGATATCAACTAGAACACGTTTGTTTTCATAGCGGGTTTTCAAAACATTCCACGCTAATTCAAAATTTTCATGAGATAAGGGATATCTCTTTACAATGTCACCAGCTTCACCTCGTGTTTTATTTCGAAGGTGGTATAATTTTGTGACAGGAGAGAGTTTGGAGTGATTTATGTCACGAAAAGATGGCCATTGTTCGTTACTGCCTTTAAATATTTCGGTATCGCAAGGGGGAAGTTTTATACAGTTACTAGAGTTATCTGGCGCAAAGTTTTGAGTGAGAGGTTGGTTTGGGATTGAGTATCGGTCAGCTGCCTCAAACCCTGCTACATTCGAACTATCTAGTCTAGTAGCTTTAATCAAATCTAGAATCTGAGAGATGCATAAATAATATGCGTCTACACACGCATTAAAGCTAGTTTTTGCTTCTTCTTTGAATTCGGGTTTTATAGAGTTATCAGAATCTAACATGACTCCTTCGACTTTAACCCATCTTGCGTCCAAATCTTTTAATTTTACTTCAAGAACAGATTCAGATTGTTCTTCAATAGGCGTTCTATTAAATCTTTCACAAAATTGGAGAAGATGGTCGCAGTCGAATACAAAGCGCTCTTTTGGAGCTGAAGTAGACTTTGTATTTGATGTAGAACTCATATTGAAATGAGTTTAATATAAATTTAAGCTTATTTTTGCTTTAAAGTAATTGAAATTTAATTTTCTTGTAGTAGCGGTATAAGCTATTAAAAGCTGAGTTATAAAACGAGAATAAAAATTTTCCTCAAAAAATTTTATTCTTTTCCGTAAAAGCGGATATTTAGTTTGTAAAAATGCTTTTTATTAAAAAGGCTGGTATTTGGTGATAGCGGATAAATTACAAATAAATCAAACGAGAATTAGGTATTTATTAAAAAAAATTATTGTTCTTCTTTATTCACTTTATATATAACCGCATCATATAATAACAAGTAAGAGTGCTATATTCGGCTTTGCCGAATCTTAAATACCCTCCACCTTAAACTGGTTGCGTAATTTATCAAATTTTATGGATTGATTCAAATTTACCTTAACATTTTACATTACGCCTTACATATGCAATTAAAAACAAGTAAGAGTGTTATATTCGGTCATGCCGAATCTTATATTCCCACCATCAAATCATCCTTATAAATAAACTTTGATATTATCGATCTATGTTGAATCATATGTCTATATTAACATAAACATCAGGGAAATATTTGGAAGAGGGCCATTATTAAGGGCTTAAGCATTTCATCGCTGCACTTGCAGTTTTAAGCTAGTAATGATCTTTAAAGTCATTTTCTGAAGGGGACCTTACAAGGGGGATAGGGTTAATTAAGGACCGATCCTTATATATATAATTTGATAAAGAATTTTTGGCTCGCACAAAACTTGTTTATGTAGAATTTTACTGCTGTACTCACATTTTCGCGTCAGTAATAAACTTATGGACCCACCCTCATAAAATTTAAGAAAATGATTTTAGTTCCTATAAAACTTTTTTATGTCGAATTTTATTGCTATATATATGTATGTATATATGTTTCTTAACGTCAGATAAGAGCATTAAAGGGAGGTCTTATATGGGGGGTAGGGTCAATTATGAACCGGTCCTTATAACATTTTATGAAGTGATTTAGGTTCTTATAAACAAGTTTCTGCCGAATTGCACCACTATTGATGCTTCTCTTAGCCAGTTATGGGCAATAAAGTCAATTTCTGACGAGGACTTCATATGGGCGGTAGGGTCAATTATGGACCTATTCTTATAAAATTTTACAAAGAAATTGAAGTTCTCATTAAACATGTTTGTGCCGAATTTCACCGCTATTGATGCATCTCTTAGCCAGTTGTGAGCGATAAAGTCATTTTCTGAAGGGGACTTTATATGGGGGGTAGGGTCAATTATAGGCTTATCCTTATAAAATTTTTACAAAGAGATTTAATGTCCATAACTGTTTGTGCCGAAACATGTTGTGCCGAATTTCACCGCTATTGATTGCATCTTTAGCCAGTTATGAGCGATAAAGTAATTTCTGAAGGGGACTTTATATGGGGGGTAGGGTCAATTATGGACCTCTCCTTATAAAATTTTACAAAGAGATTAATGTTCCCATAAAAACATGTTTGTGCCGAAGTTTCACCGCTATTATGCTTCTCTTAGCCAGTTATGAGCGATAAAGTCATTTTCTGAAGGGGACTTATATGGGGGGTAGGGTCAATAATAGGCTTATCCTTATAAAATTTTACAAAGAGATTAATGTTCCCATAAAACATGTTTGTGCCGAATTTCACCGCTATTGATGCTTCTCTGAGCGATAAAGTAGTTTTCTGAAGGGACTTTATATGGGGGTAGGGTCAATTATAGGCCTATCCTTATAAAATTTTACAAAGAGATTTATGTTCCCATAGAACATGTTTGTGCTGAATTTCACCGCAATTTATGCTTCTCTTAGCCAGTTATGGGCGATAAAGTCATTTTCTGAAGGGGGCTTTATATGGAGGGTAGGGTCAATTATGGACCGATCCTTATAAAATTCTACGAAGAGATTAATGTTCCCATAAAACATGTTTGTGCCGAATTTCACCGCTATTGATGCTTCTCTTAGCCAGTTATGAGCGATAAAGTCATTTTCTGAAGGGGACTTTATATGGGGGGTAGGGTCAATAATAGGCCTATCCTTATAAAATTTTACAAAGAGATTAATGTTCCCATAAAACATGTTTGTGCCGAATTTCACCGCTATTGATGCTTCTCTTAGCCAGTTATGAGCGATAAAGTAGTTTTCTGAAGGGACTTTATATGGGGGGTAGGGTCAATTATAGGCCTATCCTTATAAAATTTTACAAAAAGATTTCTGTTCCCATAGAACATGTTTGTGCTGAATTTCACCGCAATTTATGCTTCTCTTAGCCAGTTATGGGCGATAAAGTCATTTTCTGAAGGGGGCTTTATATGGAGGGTAGGGTCAATTATGGACCGATCCTTATAAAATTCTACGAAGAGATTTATGTTTCCATAAAACATGTTTGTGCCGAATTTCACCGCTATTGATGCTTCTCTTAGCAAGTTATGAGCGATAAAGTCATTACCTGGAGGAGGCCTTATATGGGGGCTAGGCGAAATCGTGGACCGATATTGCCCATTTTCAATACCAAACAAACTGCATCAACTAGAAGTATCTATGCAAATTTTCAGCTCGCTAGCTACTTTACTTTCCAGACAGACAGACGGACGGACATGGCTAGATCGTTTTAGAATCTAATAAGGACCCAGAATATATATACTTTTATGGGTCTTAGACGAATATTTCAATGTGTTACAAACGGAATGACAAAAACAATATACCCCCCATCTTTTTTGATGGTGGGTATAACAAAACTATCACCTCACAGACTGTTAAAGAGCGTACTAAATGTAACAAATGTTAACGTATGTTATGTATTTAAAATAATTTCAATGTGTGGGAAAAATGTATGGCAATATGATTAATTTTAAAACGATAGATTTTCAATATTGTTGATCCTATGAAAAAAAATTTAAAAAAACAAGATTTTGTTTCAATGTTGTCAAAAAATGTTATTTTTAAATTTTTATTGTTGAGCCGAATTTTTCAATATTCAATGCCAAGCTACATAAGAATATAATCAAAATTTTGGCCAAAGATTATTAATTTGATCGTGAAAAGAATTATGAATCGACAGACGGTCATACGTGGCTAAATCTAATCAGAAATCAAATGTTTTTAGAAAAAGTTACACATTTAATTGGATTTTTTAAAAATGTTTATTATTTATGACAAAAAAAATTAAATCGACCAGGAATCGAACCGGCGATGCTCGGTTTGTTAATTCTCTATTTCATCCATTGCACCACATCATTATTTTGTCTTTCGTTAACTAATATTTTTCATATGAAAATGCCGTGTTATTTCCTGTTTATACAAAACATTGCTGCTGAATAACTTTTATTAACACTGATGTTGCTGAATAGCATAAAAAATTAAATAGTTACACTTTCTCAATGTGTACATTTTATTTGATCGTGGTTTAGCAACAATTTTTTACACAAACAGGAAAGACAATTTCTATGTGAACATCATTAATTGCAAACAATTACGAAGCTAGATAATAGTGTAGTGGGTATGACGTAGAACTGGCAACTGAGAAATCTTAAGTTCAAACCCTGTTCGTCATGGACACTTTTTATTTAATTTTTTGCGAAAAATAATACATTTTTGAGTCCCTATGGGTGGTACAAGAAATTGTGGACCGATTTCGATTTTTAACACAGTGGATCACAGTACCAAAAACTATATGTCTGACAAAATTCAACAATATTTGTGCCAAATATTTTATGAATATCATTATTTAGTAATTAGTAATATGCGTTTAAGTGATTCTCGAAAGGGGACATTGTATGGGAACTACGACCAATTATGGACCGATCGTAAACAAATTTTACAGTATCATTTATGTATACAAAAGCAATATTTGTGCCAAATTTTGTATGAATATCTTTATTTGGTAATGAGAAATATGCGTTTAAGTGATTTTCGGAAGGGGACCTTGTATGGGAGCTATGACCAATTACGGACCGATCGTATACAAATTTTACATTAACATTTCTGTATACAAAAGCAATATTTCTGCCAAATTAGACATGTGTATCGTTATTTGGTGATGAGTAGTTATGTGCGTTTAAGTGATTTTCGGAGGGGGACCTTATATGGGAGCTATGACCAATTATGGACCTATTCAGAAAATTAATTCTTTATATGAATTCTATTGGCATAAAACTTTCACTCGTGAAATTTTGTAAAGATATCGGCATTATAACGGAAGTTATTAACAATAAATTAATTTCCTGGAATATGTACATTTGTATGGGAGGTATATGAAATTGTGAACCGATTTTACCGATTTTTAACACAGTTGATCCTGGTACCAAGTGTTGTATTTCTGACAAAATTAATCAATTTATCTGCAATAGTTTTTGTAAAAAGTACAATTAAATATGTGAAAAAACACAATTTTTTTCGAGGTTGTCCCAAATTTTTACTCATATCTCAGAACCTATTCTACCGATCTCGCTGATTTTCAATACCAAACTGCTTAGGATAACAATAAATATTTTGGGTGAATTTCATTAAGTTCCATTGCTTCGTTTTACCGTGAGCGTGTTTTATACAGACAGACAGACAGACAGACAGACGGACAGACGGACAGACGGACATATCTAAATCGACTCAGAATTTCATAAGGACCAAGAATATATATACTTTGTTGGGTCTCAGATGAATATGTCTTTGTGTTACAAACGGAATGACAAACTTATATATACCCTCTATCACCACTGGTGGTGGTGGAGGGTATAAAAATATGGAGACAAAGCCTGAAAATAAAAGGAAAAGTGTGTCCATATTGTTTTTTATTTATTTATTATACCCTCCACCACCACCAGTGGTGATAGAGGGTATATATAAGTTTGTCATTCCGTTTGTAACACAAAGACATCTTCATCTGAGACCCAACAAAGTATATATATTCTTGGTCCTTATGAAATTCTGAGTCGATTTAGATATGTCCGTCTGTCCGTCTGTCTGTCTGTCTGTATAAAACACGCTCACGGTAAAACGAAGCAATGGAACTTAATGAAATTCACCCAAAATATTTATTGTTATCCTAAGCAGTTTGGTATTGAAAATCAGCGAGATCGGTAGAATAGGTTCTGAGATATGAGTAAAAATTTGGGACAACCTCGAAAAAAATTGTGTTTTTCACATATTTAATTGTACTTTTTACAAAAACTATTGCAGATAAATTGATTAATTTTGTCAGAAATACAACACTTGGTACCAGGATCAACTGTGTTAAAAATCGGTAAAATCGGTTCACAATTTCATATACCTCCCATACAAATGTACATATTCCAGGAAATTAATTTATTGTTAATAACTTCCGTTATAATGCCGATATCTTTACAAAATTTCACGAGTGAAAGTTTTATGCCAATAGAATTCATATAAAGAATTAATTTTCTGAATAGGTCCATAATTGGTCATAGCTCCCATATAAGGTCCCCCTCCGAAAATCACTTAAACGCACATAACTCATCACCAAATAACGATACACATGTCTAATTTGGCAGAAATATTGCTTTTGTATACAGAAATGTTAATGTAAAATTTGTATACGATCGGTCCGTAATTGGTCATAGCTCCCATACAAGGTCCCCTTCCGAAAATCACTTAAACGCATATTTCTCATTACCAAATAAAGATATTCATACAAAATTTGGCACAAATATTGCTTTTGTATACATAAATGATACTGTAAAATTTGTTTACGATCGGTCCATAATTGGTCGTAGTTCCCATACAATGTCCCCTTTCGAGAATCACTTAAACGCATATTACTAATTACTAAATAATGATATTCATAAAATATTTGGCACAAATATTGTTGAATTTTGTCAGACATATAGTTTTTGGTACTGTGATACACTGTGTTAAAAATCGAAATCGGTCCACAATTTCTTGTACCACCCATAGGGACTCAAAAATGTATTATTTTTCGCAAAAAATTAAATAAAAAGTGTCCATGACGAACAGGGTTTGAACTTAAGATTTCTCAGTTGCCAGTTCTACGTCATACCCACTACACTATTATCTAGCTTCGTAATTGTTTGCAATTAATGATGTTCACATAGAAATTGTCTTTCCTGTTTGTGTAAAAAATTGTTGCTAAACCACGATCAATTAAAATGTACACATTGAGAAAGTGTAACTGTTTAATTTTTTATGCTATTCAGCAACATCAGTGTTAATAAAAGTTATTCAGCAGCAATGTTTTGTATAAACAGGAAATAACACGGCATTTTCATATGAAAAATATTAGTTAACGAAAGACAAAATAATGATGTGGTGCAATGGATGAAATAGAGAATTAACAAACCGAGCATCGCCGGTTCGATTCCTGGTCGATTTAAATTTTTTTGTCATAAATAATAAACATTTTTAAAAAATCCAATTAAATGTGTAACTTTTTCTAAAACATTTGATTTCTGATTAGATTTAGCCACGTATGACCGTCTGTCAATTCATAATTCTTTTCACGATCAAATTAATAATCTTTGGCCAAAATTTTGATTATATTCTTATGTAGCTTGGCATTGAATATTGAAAAATTCGGCTCAACAATAAAAATTTAAAAATAACATTTTTTGACAACATTGAAACAAAATCTTGTTTTTTTAAATTTTTTTTCATAGGATCAACAATATTGAAAATCTATCGTTTTAAAATTAATCATATTGCCATACATTTTTCCCACACATTGAAATTATTTTAAATACATAACATACGTTAACATTTGTTACATTTAGTACGCTCTTTAACAGTCTGTGAGGTGATAGTTTTGTTATACCCACCATCAAAAAAGATGGGGGGTATATTGTTTTATACCCTCCACCACCACCAGTGGTGATAGAGGGTATATATAAGTTTGTCATTCCGTTTGTAACACAAAGACATATTCATCTGAGACCCAACAAAGTATATATTCTTGGTCCTTATGAAATTCTGAGTCGATTTAGATATGTCCGTCTGTCCGTCTGTCCGTCTGTCTGTCTGTCTGTATAAAACACGCTCACGGTAAAACGAAGCAATGGAACTTAATGAAATTCACCCAAAATATTTATTGTTATCCTAAGCAGTTTGGTATTGAAAATCAGCGAGATCGGTAGAATAGGTTCTGAGATATGAGTAAAAATTTGGGACAACCTCGAAAAAAATTGTTGTTTTTTCACATATTTAATTGTACTTTTTACAAAAACTATTGCAGATAAATTGATTAATTTTGTCAGAAATACAACACTTGGTACCAGGATCAACTGTGTTAAAAATCGGTAAAATCGGTTCACAATTTCATATACCTCCCATACAAATGTACATATTCCAGGAAATTAATTTATTGTTAATAACTTCCGTTATAATGCCGATATCTTTACAAAATTTCACGAGTGAAAGTTTTATGCCAATAGAATTCATATAAAGAATTAATTTTCTGAATAGGTCCATAATTGGTCATAGCTCCCATATAAGGTCCCCCTCCGAAAATCACTTAAAACGCACATAACTCATCACCAAATAACGATACACATGTCTAATTTGGCAGAAATATTGCTTTTGTATACAGAAATGTTAATGTAAAATTTGTATACGATCGGTCCGTAATTGGTCATAGCTCCCATACAAGGTCCCCTTCCGAAAATCACTTAAACGCATATTTCTCATTACCAAATAAAGATATTCATACAAAATTTGGCACAAATATTGCTTTTGTATACATAATGATACTGTAAATTTGTTTTACGATCGGTCCATAATTGGTCGTAGTTCCCATACAATGTCCCCTTTCGAGAATCACTTTAAAACGCATATTACTAATTACTAAATAATGATATTCATAAATATTTGGCACAAATATTGTTGAATTTTGTCAGACATATAGTTTTTGGTACTGTGATCGCACTGTGTTAAAAATCGAAATCGGTCCACAATTTCTTGTACCACCCCATAGGGACTCAAAAATGTATTATTTTGTCGCAAAAAATTAAATAAAAAGTGTCATGACGAACAGGGTTTGAACTTAAGATTTCTCAGTTGCCAGGTCTACCGTCATACCCACTACACTATTATCTAGCTTCGTAATTGTTTGCAATTAATGATGTTCACATAGAAATTGTCTTTCCTGTTTGTGTAAAAAATTGTTGCTAAACCACGATCAAATAAATGTACACATTGAGAAAGTGTAACTGTTTAATTTTTTATGCTATTCAGCAACATCAGTGTTAATAAAAGTTATTCAGCAGCAATGTTTTTGTAATAAACAGGAAATAACACGAGTCATTTTCATATGAAAAATATTAGTTAACGAAAGACAAAATAATGATGTGGGTGCAATGGATGAAATAGAGAATTAACAAACCGAGCATCGCCGGTTCGATTCCTGGTCGATTTAAATTTTTTGTCATAAATAATAAACATTTTTAAAAAATCCAATTAAAATGTGTAACTTTTTCTAAAAACAATTTGATTTTCTGATTAGATTTAGCCACGTATGACCGTCTGTCGATTCATAATCTTTTCACGATCAAATTAATAATCTTTGGCCAAATTTTGATTATATTCTATGTAGCTTGCATTGAATATTGAAAAATTCGGCTCAACAATAAAAATTTAAAAATAACATTTTTTGACACATTGAAACAAAATCTTGTTTTTTTTAAATTTTTTTTCATAGGAATCAACAATATTGCAATCTATCGTTTTAAAATTAATCATATTGCCATACATTTTTCCCACACATTGAAATTATTTTAAATACATAACATACGTTAACATTTGTTACATTTAGTACGCTCTTTAACAGTCTGTGAAGGTGATAGTTTTGTTATACCCACCATCAAAAAGATGGGGGGTATATTGTTTTTGTCATTCCGTTTGGTAACACATTGAAATATTCGTCTAAGACCCATAAAAGTATATATATTCTGGGTCCTTATTAGATTCTAAAACGATCTTAGCCATGTCCGTCCGTCTGTCTAGTCTGTTTGAAAACACGATAGAGTCCAAATGGAAGTAGCTAGCGAGCTGAAAATTTGCATAGATACTTCTAGTTGATGCAGTTTGTTTGGTATTGAAATGGGCAATATCGGTCCACGATTTCGTCCTAGCCCCCCATATAAGGCCTCCTCCAGGTAATGACTTTATCGCTCATAACTTGCTAAGAGAAGCATCAATAGCGGTGAAATTCGGCACAAACATGTTTTATGGAAACATAAATCTCTTCGTAGAATTTTATAAGGATCGGTCCATAATTGACCCTACCCTCCATATAAAGGCCCCCTTCAGAAAATGACTTTATCGCCCATAACTGGCTAAGAGAAGCATAAATTGCGGTGAAATTCAGCACAAACATGTTCTATGGGAACAGAAATCTTTTTGTAAAATTTTATAAGGATAGGCCTATAATTGACCCTACCCCCCATATAAAGTCCCTTCAGAAAACTACGTTTATCGCTCATAAATCTGGCTAAGAGAAGCAATCAATAGCGGTGAAATTCGGCACAAACATGTTTTATGGGAACATTAATCTCTTTGTAAAATTTTATAAGGATAAGGCCTATTATTGACCCTACCCCCCATATAAAGTCCCCTTCAGAAAATGACTTTATCGCTCATAACTGGCTAAAGAAGCATCAATAGCGGTGAAATTCGGCACAAACATGTTTAATGAGAACTTCAATTTCTTTGTAAAATTTTATAAGAATAGGTCCATAATTGACCCTACCGCCCATATGAAGTCCTCGTCAGAAATTGACTTTATTGCCCATAACTGGCTAAGAGAAGCATCAATAGTGGTGCAATTCGGCAGAAACTTGTTTATAAGAACCTAAATCACTTCATAAAATGTATAAGGACCGGTTCATAATTGACCCTACC